>NW_010525544.1:0-40338 GCF_000687285.1 Phaethon lepturus | reverse complement strand
TTACAATGAGGGTGGTGAAACCCTGGCATGATGAAACATCTACCATCCAGGGAGGTGGTAGATGCCCCATCCCTGGCAACATCCCAGGTCAGGCTGGACGGGGCTCTGAGCAACCTGCTCTAGTTGAAGATGTCCCTGCTCGTGGCAGGGGGGTTGGACTAGATGGCCTTGAAAGGTCCCTTTGAACCCAAACTGTTCTATGATTCTATGATTTTAGCTCCCTCAGCTCCATAACAGGGACTGGTTTAAACCGCAGTGAACCCTGCGTGCCATTAGCCCTTTGCTAACACGTCAGCCCCCGCTGCTCTAGTGTTGTAGTTTTGTTGTCCCAGAGCAGGGGTGGGGGGAGTCTGGGAGATTTGGGGTGTCCCTGGAGTTTGTAGTGAAGCCGTCCATAGCTATAGAAATGATGATCCAAGGAGAAGGGAATTTTTTTCCCACTATAACCAGACTGGGGCTATCCATTGCTCCATCCTTTTCATTCCCAAAGGCCTGTCCAGGTGTACTCCCTCTTCAGCCCCGATGTCCCCTTACCTCTGCCCACCCAGATATGTCTGCATCCGAGGCGTCTTCATCCTCACCACGGAGTGCACTTCCCTCACCGTCACGCTGGTGGTGACGCTGCGCAAGTTCGTCAGCCTCATCTTCTCCATCCTCTACTTTCGCAACCCCTTCACGGCCTGGCACTGGCTGGGCACTGCCTTCGTCTTTGTGGGGACTCTCATGTACACGGAGGTGTGGAACAGCCTCGGGCCCTTCCTGGCCCGCTGGAGGAAGAGGCCAAAGGAGGAGTAACGTGCAGGGACTCTCTGCAAGGACCTTTTTATTGTTTTATAGAGCAGCAGGGAATCCCCCAGAGGGGGGTTGTTGTTGTAACACAGGGGAGGTGTTGGCTGTGCCAAGCTCCTGGGAAACGTGGAGCCTCCACTGGGAACCTACCTGAAATGGATCATGGAGAGACAATACCGTTATTTTTACAAAGATGCATTTTTTTTATGCAACCCCTTTTGCTTCGAGACCCCTCTCCCCATTTTTAATTTTATTTTCATTTGAATAACCCTTTTAAGTAATGTCAAAGCTGACCCAGTTCTCCCTTTAGGAGCCCAACCTGTTGTCCACTCCTCCCGGCTTTGATGAGCTGGACCCTGAGCCTGTTTGGTGCCGTCCTTTAATGTCCAGGTGGCCGTAGCGGATGGCTGAAGCCCAGGGAACTGCTGTTTGTGCAGCAGGTTGTTGGTTATACTGGAAATGCCAGGCCTGGCTGTTAACCTGAGTCCTTGTTGCCTGATCCTCCCACCTCTGCTGGGAGGCTGTCGGATACACCTGTAGCTGGAGCCTTCCAGTCTGCCCAGTAGATCCTGCACTGGGGCTCAGCGGGGCGATTCCCAAGCCACCGAGCCCCCATCACTAGTAGCAGGGCCCAGTTGGGAGCCTGAGGAAACCAAAAAGGGGGTGATGCTGAGGGGGCAGAAAGTGCCACTGTGTCACCTTTGCAGCCTTCTCAGGGAGAGAGTGAAGTGCTGTTGAGACTTCTCTGAGTCTTTCTCAGATGTTGCCCTGATACTTCACCAGCCAGAGGGTGTCATGGCTTCCTCCTGCTTTGGTTGGGTCCTCAGTGCAGGTCACTTTTCAGTTGCTTCCTGCCCTTTCCCTCCTCACAGGCATGTTCAGTGAGCTTTCTTAGCAGCAGTCAGCCGCAACCGACCGTGCTCAGCCTGCAACGCGCCTGTGGTATCCCCCCAGATCCAGCCCATCCTCAGGGTTCAAATGATGCCAAGAAACTTAAGAAGGGCCAGTAAAGCTGAGCTTATTTCTGTTGCTGGGTTGGGGCTGGTTTTACTCTCCCTTCACCTGGTCCTCCTCCCTCCCCTTGGGCATCAACTTCACTTGTGGCATTTCTGTGCGTCACAGCAGCATCCACCTGGCGCAGGACCGGTGTCCCTTAGTGTCACCTCTCACCTGGGGCAGGAGCGGCCTTCAGGAGCTTTGGGTGTGTGTCCCCATGCATGCGGGCAACGCCTGCCTCCCAGCAAGGAGGGGAGCAGCAGCCACAGCTCTTCTGGGAGCTGCTCGGTGTTGGGCAGAGCAAGGGTTGGTGTGTAGCTTTGTCTTGGTCTCGGGGCAGCGGGAGCACTCTTTCATGCTGTCTCAATTTTTCTGGAGCACTTTGTTCTCATCATCATGATACTGTCCCTGCTCAGCTGAGAGAATTAAAGCATCCAGCAAATGTCAACCTGATTCCCATTAAGCTTGGCCAAGTAGGGACTATACTCTTGTTCTTCCACCCAATGTTGCGCTGGCTTCCAGCCTTGGTGTTTACAAGCCCCTCCAGTGTTAATCTGTGCTTGTGGTGGGTTAACCCCGGCTGGCAGTGAAGCATCACGTGGCTACTGACTCACTGTCCCCCACAGTGGGACCAGACGGGGGGCACAGGAAGAAGAAAACCAAGAAAATTTGAGTAGAGATAAAGACGGTTTAATAACAAAGGGAAGAGGAAGGGGAAAAAAACAACAAAACAGATGATGCAAAAGGAACCACTCACCATCTACCGTTAGACCTGGGCTGCTACGGAGGAAGTGAACTCCATGCCAAGCAGAGGCAGTACGACGCTGGCGGGACCTGCAGCTCCCTCCTTCCTGAGATACATCTTGTACGTTGAGTGTCAGACGTGGGATGTTTCCAAGGATTTTGTAGGTGGAGAGAATGTTTCCCAACAGCTGGCCCAGGTCAGCTCTCCCTTCCAGCTGTTTGCGCAGGGTCCAGGAAGGACCCAGAGAGAGGCAAAACTTTTATCTTCATCTTGATCTTCAAAGCTATTTCCATGGAGCTTCAGCTGAGACAGCAAGGTAAGGGTCAGCAACACAAATTCAACGCAAAAGCATCAGGGACACTTGAGTAACCGGTGGGGTTCATCAAAGCTTAACCCACCGGTGTCGTGCCAGGCTGAAGGCAGGAGCCGCCTTCGCGGTTGGGCAGCAGGAGCTGTAACTCCTGTCAGGCGGCCGTGGCGGGTGTTGCTGTAGCCTGGGCTGGGGATTTAGCAAAGCAATAGCTGAGCAGGTGCCTGAGTGAGTGTAACATACTGTACATAGGCTACTCGCCAGGTAGCTCTTGTGTCGAGGAAACTGCATGTTGTCTCCAATTTCTGTGTGATGCTGGTAGCTTTGGGGATGTTTGGGTTTCTCTTTTTTTTAACAGTGTGCCGTACTTGGTCTTCACTCGATCCAGGTGTCAACGATGGGTTATTATTCATTGTGTTCAGGGGTATTTTGTTTTAACTTTACAGTGTGATCTGTGTGTTTCTGAGTATTTGTAATTGTTACAGCATCGCAGAAGTGGCAGGGATTCCCTTCCTGCTGTAGGAGAGCGGGTGAGCTTGCCCAGCTGTGAGACTGAAGAAAGGTTCATGCAGAAGGGCCCTCATTAGCCAAAACTAGTATTTGAATATAGGGCTCCCCCCACAAAATGGGGCTACTGATTTGTTTGGTTTTAATGTTTGCTGTAGAGATAATAGCGCATATTTTTTAGCAGAGATTGGAAAATATGGGTGAGCCATAATATTTTTTGATCAGTGTTCTGGATTTGCAGAGGTTTTGGGTTGGCTGGTTGGGTTTAGGGTGGTATTTTTGTTGTTGTTTTTTTTTTAAACAAAATAAATATGTATCCTCTTCAAAATATGTTGGTCTTCTTGTTTCTCCTGTCATGCTTTGCTACTGGTAATCAGCTGCTGGTAACTGGAAAATCAATGGGGCTCTGAAATCAATACGCAGTTTCTCTTGCCTTTAGGATGGGAGAAGGTAGAAAAGACTCAGCTTTGCTGGACTTTGAGGGAGAGACCCAGCCATCTCCCTCCGTTGAAACACCTAACCGCACACCACCCACGTGTCCTTGAACGCCATGTCATGCTTTGCTACTGGTAATCAGCTGCTGGTAACTGGAAAATCAATGGGGCTCTGAAATCAATACGCAGTTTCTCTTGCCTTTAGGATGGGAGAAGGTAGAAAAGACTCAGCTTTGCTGGACTTTGAGGGAGAGACCCAGCCATCTCCCTCCGTTGAAACACCTAACCGCACACCACCCACGTGTCCTTGAATGCCAGCACCCCCAATCCTCGCCCACCACGCTGGCCGGCGTAGCCAGCGGGCTGGAGCCACAGCTCCCCAGACGTGTCCTCTCCAGCTTGGCGACGCTGCCGAGCAAAGCCAGGCTCTCCTGCCCAGAAAGCACGTGCCCGGCTGCCACGCTTCAGCCCCGTGTTGTCCTCTAGCTGCTGCCACAAGGGTGAGAAGCTGCTTACCTCAGATCCCATGTGCCCCTCTCTTCCTCCTCCTCTTCCTCCTCCTCCTCCTCCTTGTTGATGGCAGCTGATGGTCAATGCACAAGGCAAATGCAGCTAAATCCGTGACGAGCTGCAGGCCCGCGGTGCTAGCGGACGGGCTGGGGTGGCCGTTTCTCTCCCTCTTTGCAGCCCTAAGCCAGGACCACTCGCCGCATCCGTCAGCTGCAGGTCCTGCTAAGGGGGCATGGAACCAAGATCTGGGGGCGTGCGGGAGGCGTAGGAAGGTGAGAGAAGCGATGTGTGTCCTGGGAGGAGGCTGCTTTTTAATTGCACCACAATAAATGGCTGCAGATTGTCTCTGATTTCACCCAGGTGGGTGAGCTGGGCAGCCGAGGTCTCTGGCAGCACCCACAAGGGGCGAGGGACCCGGCTTCGGGTGGCAGTTTGAGCCTGAAGCAGCCGCTACTGAGGAAACCATCAAGATTTGAGGTTCCCAGGCAAGACTTGAGGGGTGTTTTAGGTTCCCAGTTTCTGGGAATCCTGCCTGTGCAGCACAGCGTGCTGCTTCGCTTGCCGTGGTGTTATCCCAGGAGGGGTCAAAATAGTAAATGAAGCCTCTTGGCATCAGTGCTTAACCACTCACTCAGCTGAGTGGTCCAGCTTCTCCCATGGGACCTGGTTTAAAAAAAAGAAAAAATAAGGCAAGAAATGAAGTGATTAGTGTGGTTTTTTCCAAACCTGGATGGCATCTCCAACACTGCAAAAGCAGCGACGTGGCACTAAAATCCTGGCCATCACTTCACATTTAACCACGTTAAACCTTCCCCATCTCAGAGCTTTAATGGGCATGCTTAATTCTCCAGAAGTTACTAAGTATATATACTTCTAATTTAATAAATCATCTTTCCCCAGACCCTGGTAGCTGTTTGTTTAATAAATCCTCATCGGCCAGGCTCCATTTTCATCAGCTCAGGGATTTCTGTTCAAAATCTTTTGCCTTTCATTAAATCTGGGCTGGTGTTTATTAATGCTTTCAATCTTTCCTCGGCACGTCGCAGCCTGGCTCGCCACGGTGGGTCGGAGAGAAACAAAGGATTTTTTTTTTATTAAAGCGAGAGGGAAAGCCTTGAACTCTCTTGGGAAACACAACAAAATTCTTGTCGCTTCCGAGGTGTAAAAAACTTGCTCCCACCACTAAATTAAATGAGAGGGACAGGAGAGGGATAAAGATGTCTCTGTAAATCACTTGGAGCCTCATGGTTCATTCCTGTTCAGCATCTTTCATTATGGCAATCATAAATCAGCAGTTGGAGCCCAAGAGGGCAAGAAGGTGAGATTTATTTACGGGGGAAATTTGGGAGGGGGAGAGCTCAGAGCATATAGATCCATTTTTTTTGCTTCCAGCATGGCCCAGATTCAGAGGTCTCTTCTGGCACCCTTCCTTCTTCGAAAGCTCTCCAAAGTTGTCTGGAATTTTTTTGTATTTATTATTGTTTTTCCACTTCCATACAGTTATAACCAGCTGGTTTTCAACCCTCTCTCCATGAGCAGCTGGAAGATGGATACGTTGACCCTGCATTGACCAAAGGACCTCAGCACAGGGCAAGGGAACAGCTTATTTACCCTGTTCCAGTCTGAGAGGGAGGAGGCAAAGCAGGACATCTGTTAGAGCCACAGAGCCCTGTTTCCCATGTCCGAGGTGCTGGGGACCGGCCAGGGAAGAGGCAGGTGGCACCGCCGCTGTTGGGAAGATGCCTGTGGTCGTGCATGCCAAGACGAGAGGTTAATCCTGCTTTGGGACACCAGAAAGACCCTGGGTGGTAAAAATCACACGGGTGGAAATAGCCCCTGGGCTGATAGCTTGGTCTCCTCTTTAGAGGGCAAAAAGCAGATGCTGCACAAAGCATGACGCAGCAGACACCTGAACTGCTGCTGAGAAAGTGGGCATTGCAGAGGGACCCCATCAGGACAGGAGGGGAGGAAGAAGTCCCTGGAGCATCATCCCTGCTGTGCCGGTGGCTGCTTCAACCCTTGAGAAAAGGAAGAAATATCCCAACCCCCTCTGTCAGCCAAGACCACTGGCTTGTTGGTAGATCTCTGTTCTGAGAGCCTGGAAGACACCATGGCTCATTGAGTCCAGTCGGTCGTGAAGGTGTGCAGCCACATACTACCTGTGTTTGAGGTGGCCTGAGGTCCTATCAGCTGGATGCAATCACGCAAAACGCGGGCACTCGGGGTGAGGAGTGCTGCATCATGCCCTGCCTTGGAGGAAGATGGAGTGCAACGCTCGGAGTCAACTAAATGTCAAGTGAGATAAGGGGAGGAGAGGAGCATGGTCCTTCATGGTCCCCACAGCTGACTAGTGGAAGCCCCAAAGCATGAGATTAATGCAAGGAATACCACCCTTGGCTCCTTTGAACCCCACGTAGTCTCCAACATAGAATCATAGAATTACAAAATCATTATGGTTGGCAAAGACCTCTAAGATCATCAGGTCAAGTCCAACCATCAACTCAACACCACTATGCCCACTAAACCATGTCCTGAAGCGCCATGTCCACACGTTTTTTGAACACGTCCAGTGATGGTGACTCCACCACCTCCCTGGGCAGCCTATGCCCATGTTTGACCACTCTCTCTGTAAACAAATTTTTCCTAATATCCAATCTAAACCTCCCCTGGCGCAACTTGAGGCCATTTCCTTTCATCCTGTCACTGGTTACTTGGGAGAAGAGACCAGCACCCACCTCACCACAACCCCCTTTCAGGTAGTTGTAGGGAGCAATAAGGTCTCCCTTGAGCCTCCTCTTCTCCAGACTGAACAACCCCAGTTCCCTCAGCTGCTCCTCATCAGACTTGTGCTCCGGACCCCTCCCCAGCTCCGTTGCCCTTCTCTGGACACGCTCCAGCACCTCAACATCCTTCTTGGAGTGAGGGGCCCAACACTGAACACAGGATTCGAGGTGTGGCCTCACCAGCACCGACTACAGGGGCACGATCCCTGCCCTGCTCCTGCTGGCCACACTAGTGCTGATCCAGGCCAGGGCGCTGTTGGCCTTCTTGGCCACCTGGGCACACTGCCGGCTCATGTTCAGAAACATATGGGAACCCACCATTTTCCTGCCAGAGGATTCATGGTGCCACCCCATCTCTGCGTTGGGGAGGGACTAACCATTGTGAGCCTCTGTGCTGTTACTGCCAGGGATGCACCAGGGAATGGAGATGTGGGTGTGCAGAGAAGATCTCTTCTCTGGAAAGAACACTTGGCATGGAGATTTTTTCACTGTGGAGCCTTCATGCCTCTGTGATGGACATCATTGATTTACACCTTCATGCTTCTACTTGCTCTGAGATATGAGCAGGGAAAAGCACAAATGATAAAAATGTAAGAGCCGCCTCCTCCTCCCTGCAGGAAAATTAAATTCAGCCTCAGCTACAAGGGTTCCTCTCCCTCCACCTTACAGGAGGCAGAAGAAAATATCTCAGAAGCTTGAAATATTTTGTTAAGGTTACCAAAAGGGTATGTCCAAGAAGCAAGATTTAGCGCAGAGCTTATGCGGGGACTGCGGTACCGAGTGCCCCAGGGGCTGAGCGCCGGGGCTGCAGGGCTGACTCTGTACCAAGGGGCGCTTGCTAGAGCTCCAACCCCGCAGACCACGGGGTCTCCCATGGTACGTGACTCCGAACGCAGCTGGCGATGGAAGTAACACCTGGAAAACGGACGGGGAACCCAAAGCGGTTTGCAGTGCTGGAGCTGTTGAAGCGACGCTGTAGAAGTGCAAGATGAGACCAAGGAAAGACCTAATGGGTCTCCAAGCTCTTCACCGGCTCTCCCTTGAGTCAGGGATGCAAAGAGAAACAGGGGCAGTTGGTATAATCACATTGAGCAGCGACTCTCCTCACCCTCACTGCAGTAGTGTTAAAAACCCCCTATAATTCATTTTGACAGCTGCCAAATTAGCAGCATATTATGCAGCATATTCAATTAGACAAGATCCCGAGGGAGCGGGCAGAAGTAGCGGGGCAGCCAGCCACTGCTGGGACATGACATGGTGCTTCAGGAAGGTATTTTTAGAAATGAATGTGCATGCTCTGCAGAGAAAAAACAGCCCTTTGATCAATACTGGAAACTATTCCCCATCTGTTTCCAGAACGTGGTTAAAAAAAATAAAATAAAAAGGTGTAGCTGCTGGATTCACAGTGGTCTTGACAGCAAGTCAAGCCTCTACCAGTGGTTTCTAGCTTCTAGGATAGCTGGGGCCCATATCACTGGGTTTAGTGGAGGAGGGAGGCAGGGAGATGAAGGTCAGAGTACCAAACCAGACTATTTTGCACCCATTTTTTAAAAAATACAGCTACTGGCTAGGGGAGCGGGTGCTGGAGAATCTGAGCTGCCATGTATCTCCTGCTCTCATCTTCTACCAAGCTGGCAGCAGGTTGCCAGGGCTGCCTATGCACTCTGTGATCGTCCGTGGAGCATCTTGGCCTCCAGCGCTCTGTATGCTCAGCAGATTTGCTGCAGCAGCTATTTATGGATTTATTCTGCAGCCCCTGAAAGCCTTCATCAAACTTTTAGCTAGCAAACTTCATATTCTCTCCTTCAGGCACAGGTCTGTATTAAAACATCATCCCCTTATGTCTAACAAACCCGTCATTCCTTAATTCAGCAGCTCTTTGTCCTACAACATCTGTGTTGTAACTCCTACCACGTTGCTACTGGCCTGAGGAAGAATCGGCATAAAACAGCTGCCCTTGGTGTCCCAAAACACTTGTACATAAGCACAGTTCTGCTCTGCTTCACCTCAAAGACCCAGCATTCGAGCAGAGACGCAGGACTCCTGGGTTCTGACCCAGTTCCTGTAAAAAAACTCATGAGACAGATAGATAGATAACATAAATAACTGGAATTTCTCTCTGCCTTGATTTGCCGATGTGGAACACAGGGCTACGACACAGCACGTGTTAAGCATGCGGCTACATCCTCCGTCTGGTAAAGCCATTTGCATTCACAAGGCAGCAACCACAGTTACTGATTTTATTGAATGTTGTATGTTTAATTTAAAAAAGGGAAATTAAACAGCTTGTTATACTCCCCTTTGTAAAATTCAAGACTCAGAGACTTGTTTGACTATGACTAACTTAAGGTGTTACTCTGCTGTAATCCAAACACGCTTCCTGCCAATAAAAACAGAGTTCCCTGAAACAGCCCCACTTTTATCTGCCAGTCTATAAATATATAGGCACCAAGTTACAAGTTCTGTACTTTCAGCCAAAATTACACGCTCTAAACTCAAAATGAGGAACTGCAAAGCTTCACAATCTGCTAAATGAAATGTAAATATTACATATCGGCAATCCGATGGCACTTCTGCCTTCGAACTCGGCCAGATGTTCCACGCTTCAGGGTGCAGTAGACAAAGGGCAGGTCAGCATCACGCAGGTTTTTTTCAAGAATCCCATAAATTGGGTTAGCAATTCGATCTGTGGTGTGCTGGGGCGTGGGAAGAGAGCGAGTGAGAGCGTGTGGCAGTACAAGCTTAGGGAGGAAAGAAAGAAACTGAATATTTTGCTGATATTTTGACTTCAGCACGTTTCTAACCTAAGTTCCTCCCTGGTATTTTTAAAATCACAAGTGCTCCTTCCTCCTTATCCCCTGGCCTCCACTGAATGTGCCACATTTGGGAGTGTTTGAAAGCTCAGGGCCCAAGAATCGATTGCAAAATAGGAGATTCTCTTCAAACATTGTTGTCTGATAGAAACGCAAGTAAGCTAACCAATACTCTGCTCCAGCACTGATTTTTTTTCTCATGGCACTCACAGAAGAACAAATGACTTCTTTTTCCAACTGGAAAATAAGAGCAACATATTTTTACTCCACCTGTATGCTCAGCTCTATCTAATCAAAATAGAGGTACAGGTCCTGGACTGGAGAGCTTAGTATTTAAGACTGTTCCAGAAAACACAAGTAGTTTGAATCACTGTGCTCACTCACTGCAGATGTACAAGGCTTTTGCAGGATTGTAGACTTCAAGCAGAGGAAATCTGGCACGATTCAGGGATAACTTGTCGTGTTTTGTTACGCAGAAGGGAGTAACCGCTCCAAGGGAAGCGTGGAGAGCTGGGGCTGAGCGTGGAAGTGGTCTTGGCTTGGAGAACTGCGCAGGAATGGAAGCAAAAAGAAAGAGACACTGACGTGACTGGGGTATCAGCCAACACCCACTGCCCTTATTTACCATATATATGTACCCAGACTGCAATGCAGAGCAAAGGCCTAAACATGCATTTCTGCATTAGCGACCAGCAGAAAACGGATTTATCTGCCACTGACTGTACTGCTTTCCCAAGTTAAGCGAGGAGGTGTGATCACCCCTGGCCCTGCTGTGTATGAACCATGAGGTACCTTGTACGTATTCATTAACCGTGACACTGGCAAAACCACTCGCTCCTGTAAAACAGCAAAAACTTGATAGACTCATCAGCATCCATGTCAGTCAACCGTGCAGCCAGCTGTGACAGCCAGGCCAGCTTCTGCGAAGGTATTTATAGCGGCAAAGCGGCCCTGAAGAGCCCTGTGGGATTTGCTGAAGAAAAGGAGGTTAGGTGGTTTTCAGTGGCAGTCAGGTACCCACCTCGCTGAACTGCTTTGGCAAAAAACCCACTGAGGCTGAAACTGCAGCATCGGCTGCCTGAACTCCTTCTGAACCCACGCCGCGGAGCAGCCTTGCTTTGTGTTCTGCCAAAATCAATGATAAAAAACGGTGCCTTGGAAGAGCCGCTGTTCTTCAGCTTGAGGATACGGCCAGCTGCTATATGGAACGGGAACTACTTAATAAAAAGCTGAGTTGTTTTACAGACTTCACTGGAATTTAAGGTCAGGCTATCTGAATCCGTCCATTACTTACCATGAGCTGCGTTGCTTCGTTCAGTTCGTCCTATTTAAACAACAAAGACCCTTGGCCACATCGTGAATGTGCAGGTGAGGTAAAACAGAGCTCTCCCATGGACGTGACTCCACACTGTGGCAACGTGTCGTATCTTCTGTGCACGCAAAGACCTGAGGACCCACGCTGTAACATGAACAGCAAACACCCCTCCTCCAGGGAAGCTGCTCGGGCAAAGGGGCCCTGCTATCTGTTCTATAAGTAGATGGTAAGGAAAATTAATCAGGACAAATGTTAACTCAGGAGTTTTATTTACTTGTCAGAGCTCTGCTCTACATACAGAGAAACAAATCTTCACATACTACCTACATGTTTCAGCTACATCTCAACAATTCTAATAATTTTTTCCGACAACTTCTTGCTAGGTTGTTTGCATACACTTGCAAATCGAAGAATTATGTCTCATCCCTTCAAAAAAACACGTTTTATTAAAAAAAAAGACTTGGAACTAGTTTTCACTCTGAGCTTAACTCTGAACATTTCACAAAATCCCTCTTCAAAATAATTCACTAGTACTACAATATAGACAATATTATCAGAGGCCCTGATGTTTCCACACCTCAGTTAAATCTCTAATATAGGAGAGGGAGGAAAGAGAGAAATTAATGGAAGATATGGTCACGTGGCATAGGAAAAAAAATCTATACCAGCTGAGAGTTCCTGGGGAAATAATTTTTAGCTTTGGGAAATACAAAAATTATTTTGTAATGAAGTTATAAATAAATAACTTTTTTTGGGGAGAGTTAATCAGAAATGGATTTAGAAATAATATTTGATAGACTTTGCTTTGTTGAAGAGAAATATATAAAAATCAGTATTCCTGTTAGACAGAAAGATTCAGTGTAGAATCAAGATTCAAGACAAAGACTTGGCTAGTTAGTGGCTATCAAGGGTTGGTCTTCTTCCGCCCAGACGGGATTGGAGGTAGGACAGGTTTGGTGTGGGAGCCTGGCCAGTTGATGAGCTGAGGCACATAAGAAGAACCAGTCTTGGACTTGCTGTATTTTCTCTGAAGATTGTTACTAGGGAGTTCAGTCTCTGCAGAAAATATAAATAAGTGAAGAAGCACTAAGGCGGGTATTTATTTCAATGAAAAGTCAAAATTTACCACAAAACATATCTCCAGCTGAAAACCCAGTGTTTTGGGGGGTGGGGATGGGAAGAGTAATATCTTCAGGTAGCCTAGTGACCGCTCTACCTCATACATATGAAAGAGTAACTTTATCCCTAAGCAATCACTGTTTTTAATTTCTCCAGAAGTTTATTGAGAGAAAGCTGCTGTATTGAGTCTGTTGCATTCACACTGCAAAGATTGTGCCACATCGTAACATTGCTGCTTATAAGAGCGTCATTACCAGAAGCATGAAGACGCGTCCCTGTCACCCAAATAAAGCCACTATCATTACAGTAAGAAAGATACACAGCCTGAAAAAAACTGTTACTTTGGAATATGGGTCAAACCTTTCAATCTGTCCACTCCATTTTCAGCACCTCTTGGATCTTGATGCTCAGCTTTGGCTTCTTCAGTGAGACGAGCATGGGAAACAGGGGTTCGAACTGGCAGACCTTCAGCAGCAGATGCACCAGGTGAGGTTAGAAGTAGTCCACTGTCAGGACCAGACACTCTGCAGCTGAGAGAGGGAAATGATTTATGCTTTCAAATAGCGGTAAAAAAAGCCTGTGCACTAGATCTGACAGTATTACTGATGTTGCAGTCACACAACTCAATCCAAAGTCAGAAATAAGTCTGAGTACTTATCAGTTACACAAAGCTTTTTCACACATCACAATTCTCTCAAAACTTCTAGTGCTCGCAAACACAACTACTAACTCTCTCAATTTTCATTTATTGGTTTAATTAATTGCACAGACAGGTACAATAAAGAGGTTCATGCCACACAGTGAATCAGCTTCAGATTTGGGATCAGAACTCAGAGCTCCTTGTTTCCAAACCTGTGGTTCAGCACTGCGGACGATGTTCTGTCTTGGGTAGTAAAAGAAAATAAGAATTACCTTGAAAAGAAGTGTTTCTGTAGCACCCAAGTGACAACATGGACCATGAGTAGCCATTTACCAGTGAGTAGTACCCAAGGCACCTCTGACCTGTTATGTCTCTTGCAGAAAATCTAGTCAAAGCCAAAGTCTGAGTGGTCTGAGACCCTGACAATGATAACAACCATGTTGTAGCTTCTGATAAAGATTTTCCATTTCCATCTATATAATATCAATTTACTTCAAGAAAAGTAAGGGAAAGGTCCTGACTGATATGGAGAGATCAATAACTACCTATTTAATCCAAAACCATAATATATATCTGGAGCAATGCTTAAGACATTCCATAATGTCGCTTTTCATACAGAAAGGACTGTTCTGGTCTAGGTGAGAGAAACTGATTCAAAGATTTAGGAATCTGGGAGGAAGTTCAAAGATTATCCACCCTGACCTTATCCATGATGCAGGCCAAAAGAATTTCATCCTGTAATTCTTGCAAGGAGCATTTTAGCTTTTAAGAATACTGTGATTACAGTGTTCTGGGCAATAGAAAGAAAGTATTTCTGTGGTATATTAATAAATCCATACAATAAGAAGAAGGGATCATGAATAATGAGATAAAACAGTGTGGTACTCCCATAAGAAACAGGTAAGTATCTTCTCACTAGATGAACTCTGGAAGTCTATGAGAATATTGCCATTGCATTCAAGGTAAAGGAATATTATATCCTGTAATGAACTGAGTGCTTCTATCTTCCTCTGAGGTCCACTGCATCCAAGGCTGCTCATCAAACACCGAATGCTCTAGCCAAGTGCTTAACCCTAGTCATAATCTCATTTTAGCTGCCTGTAATACGCATCAGATATAACTGTGGTGGGAATAAGAAATTACTGAGAGTAGTAAATCCAGGCTCAGTATAAACAGCAGCTTGGACTCTTCAACAACATCTATTCGAATTTCTAAAAGGCTGACTACCTCTGCTTTTGCTTCAGAGAACATTGTCACACATTCGCCTACAAATAAAGGCTAAAAATAGGTATTATATAGTTAGAATTAACCCCCTGTGAATCTCTAGCCACAAATACATGAATGCATCATGTTAAAATCCAGCATCCTAAGGCGTTCAACAAAAATCTTCATTGCCTTTTTCCCCAGCTGTCCCTGTCTTAAAGAGCAGAAGACAAGGTAAACTGTGGGAAATAATTTACAAACCACTTGTCAAGGTGTAAAGGGAAGGCAGGTACCCAGGCTTTTCCAGTACAAGTGACATAGGAAACATTTAATTTAATTAAGGTTTCTTGTAAAACTACTCAATGAGAATAACATCGAAAATAAGCAGGAAAACTAGAGCTTATGAGGTCTCTGCCATCTAGACGTCCAAGGTATTTGGGAGGGGTGAGGCAGAGGAGCTGAGAACCTGCCTCTCCTTTGTGCTTTTGCCAGGTCACCTGTAAATGAGTTTGGATAACCTATCTTTAGTCCTTCCCTGACAGCCTCAGCACAGAAAACTGAACTATTATAGGCGAAGCAGGCATGTGTTCCCTCTAGAAAAATTTCGCAGTCAGCTAAGTGGAAAAGAAATGAAAAATAGGAAGCTTAAAAAACCCCACAGTATTACCCCATGGAGTAATGGGATAAATGGATTCTGTATGCACTAAATACAAAATGTGTTAGTAATGAGTTGAGGAGTAAAGCACTGGACTGCTCTAGATTCTGTTTAGGTTACGGTTGCACTGGACTGCCAAACCCTAACATATATCATTGCACATGATGTCATAATATTTCAATTGATGGATATTTTTCATTTGATTGTGCTTGTCAGGAATGGGGACGTGCAATTAAATATTTGAGGCAGTTCCTTGTTAAATGCACTAGTCAATGGTAGGTGAGATTCTGACTCCACCCTCAAACTTGCAAATAATGAAGGTGTAGTAACAGATTAAGATGTTGAGTTTCTACTGTCCAACTCATTATGTTTTGCCCCTCCTCTCTTCTGGTCTCCCTGTTATGCTGTAACCAGATCGTTTCAATATCCTTACAAACACATCTACTGGTAAATGTGAGTAATGAAATACAGCAGACAGGGACCTAAAGAATTTATCATTGCCTGTAGTGAATAGCAGTCCTTTAAAGCACAGTTTTAAGATATATTGCCCTAAAGGATTGCTACTCAACAAAAGCAATGATAAATTGTTTAAGCCTATGAATGAAAACAAATAGAACCTCAGGCAAAACCCCCACACACTTTCATGTGCGGGAGAGTTCAGCCTCCGGCAGAGGACTTCAAAAATCCAGGGAAACTGGCATGGTGTTTTCTTTTGTGAAATCAGGAAAGAGTAGGTCATCATAGGTTACTTCCAAGGAGAAGACCATAGCTATGGTCTTAGCAATGAAAAGAAGCCATGGATGAAATTAGAAACTGCACTGCTGAAAAATGCAGGTCAGTGGGCAGACATTCAAACAAAACCTTTAATTTTCACTCTTTAAATGCAATCAGGATCGTCTGTTTCGCTTGTAAAAGAAGCAACAGAATTGCAGGGCTTGAATCCAACAAGTGCTAGTGACAGAAGAATAATGGATGCTGTGTGCACCACAGCTCAAGCTTAAATAAAAACTGCTAGATTTGAGAAATAATGCAAGAAATTTGGGACCTGGGCACAGTGTTGCCCAGTGACATATCAGACTAATCTGCAGTCCCTGATCTTGAAAAACAGTATTTCCTTCACTAGCTGTGCCTGGACGTCAATACATTCATGCTCTTACTCCTTGATGGCTTTTTTTAGTTTACTCTTTCTTCCATTCCCAATGTCGAAAGCATAAAATTGGAGAGAAAGAGAAAGAAAAATATCAAACCACCTCAATATTCAAACAAAATCACTACAGGCTTTACTACAATACTTCAGAAAAGTGGGATTTTTCTCACCAATATTTCAAATGCATCTACACAACAGCATTTCCATCAATCACGCCTATGAGCAAATTTCTTCCCAACTTCCCGTATTTCCCTTGCAAAAGGATTTGACAACATGACTCTCTGCAATTTTGCTGTAGGCCATGATGCATGCACAGAAAATGAATCAGATTAGCAGTTTGTTTTTTCTCTCCTCACAGTTGTTTTTCCACTGTGTTATTAACAGTGCTAAATGAAAACACTGCGAAAGTCAAAACACAAAAATGTGGTGGAGTAGAAAGACATATTTATTCCCATATGCGAAGGGTAAGACCTCTACAACTCATCAGAGCTTCACGCTCATTTGAGTTACAGGTCTTGCCTCTTACTGGTAAGGACAGATGACGCATAATCCCTCTGCAACTTATTACGCACTCAGTTCCTTCCATTCGCTCACTCTGTTGCCCCTCAGCACACTCCACTGTGGCACAAATACTCAGGACAAATGAATCTGCAGAGGCCTACGGTTTCAACCTTTTTACAGCATGCTAATTAACTACTTGTAATTACAGTGGCAGGTAGAACATCACATAGAGGGAACTGGCAGTCTCTCTAGGATATAAAAGGAACACTGAGATTTTTTTCAACAGCAAGTTTAGCTAAGAATTCTGCTTAACAGATGAGGAATAAAGTGAAGGGGTTCAAATCTTGTAAAGATGCTCAGCATTTCTCATCGGACTGACTTAACGTGAAAAGCTGCCTAATGTGTGTTTAGGAGGTTTTTTAACAGTGATTTTTAAAAGACATGAAAACACATAGGTGAAAAATAGATGGTATGGTAAGGAAAGGTACCTTATTTTGTATGGAATGAGAACAAGATAGCAGACATGGGACTGAACCCACGATCAAATTCAAGTTTACCAACAGCCATACGGCATAGACATGAGCTCACTCTAAGTTGCAGCTTTCAGATGAGCTTTGTGGTAGGTTCCAAAGGGTGAGCAGAGCATGACTACAAGCACACACCTATTTCCTAGTGTGGATGGGGGATCTGGCGTGTTCTGCTTCACTAGGTCATGCTGTGTGGCATCCGGCTGCTTCTGTGTATCCCATCTGGGCACGAGATTACAACAGATGGCCAGAAGAGGGGGAAAAAAGCTTATCCAGGATACTGCATAGAAAGCCTGCAATGTCACTTGCCACAACAGCAGACAGGCTTGTTGGCAGCCAGAGCTAAGATGTACTTACAAAACAGGAGCATTAGAGTAAGTCACAGCCATCTTGTAAGAGGCAATGTGGATCTGCAGAGCAAGTCAGGAAAATATAGCCCGCTTTGCAGCTAAGGGCTTAAAGATGCTGAAGTTGTAGCCTCTTCAAATCTTCTTCTATCCTCGCCTCTCTACAAGCTTTAAATGAGCTAGGAGTTGTCTCTCTCCCATACCTCAGAGCCTGTTTAGCTTTTATTTTACAAATAAATGAGGATGTTCATCACTCACGAGCTGAGGTGCTGGACAAGTTATGAAGCATAACAGCAATGGCTGAGATAGAAAGAGAAGGTAAAGGTACTACGGAGCTCAGCATCCTGATGGGGTCTGCTGTTATCATGGATGAGATATGAAGTTGATCATGATATCATCCAGAGCCTCCCAAATGGTATTCAACAGTGACTATAGTAATACTCTAAAGAGAGGATGAGAAATAATTCTGATTGATAGCAGTATCTGGTAAATTTGTTTAAAAAACATATTTATCACTCAAGTTCTGTTTTTTCTATACCTGGACCAAGTTTCTTTCAGCATCTTTTTCCCTTCAAACGTCCTCTTGATAGAGAGCTCTTGAAATTCCTATTCTGTGTATGTGAATTATGGTGTCTAAATGAAGCCATTCCCATGAATGACAAGACTTTGTTTTATGCTGCAGCAACACATGTTTAATAAGGCGACACATGTAACAGATGAGACAATTGCATTAGCTTGGGAAATAGTTTTAGATCTTGCACATTGCAGCATTAACCTTCATTCCACCCAGTGATGATCTGCCATCTTAGAAACTGAACTCACCGGCTTTCTGGGTTAGTCGGAGTGAAACTCTGGTCTTGGGTGACGTTCGTTCTGTCTGAGAGCAGAGAAGCATGTATTGTTGGTTCCAGTAATTGTTGGCAGGAGCTGCTCGGTGAAGGAGTGACTGCCAGGTCCCTAAAATGATACGACAGGAAAATAAAGTGCTTGTTACATGCATCCATATACTGTGATAGCATAATTAGTGCTTAGTGAGTTCACAAGACCTGTTCAGATGGAGGGTAGCATTATCTCCAGTGGGAGAGAAGCAGCGATAAGCAGTTGGGGGTAGTAATCCAGGCTGTGTTTATAGCCAATAGAGAAGAACAGTCACAGCTAGAGTATGAATAAACTCAAGTTTAAGTAGATATCTAAAGCAGGTTGGATGAATTACTCTCCACTGAGATAAAGCAATGCAGGGCAACTTGTTCAGATAGAAATATTTTTATTAAAGACACCCAAAATCAGGTGAGATTAATCCCACCCCTTGCGTCTAACTCGCAAGGTGAGACGTTTCATCTTCACTGCCATGCATAACTCCTAAAAAAAAAGCATTCCTGGTAACTGCAGTGTTGACACCACGTTATTTATAGACTCGAGCCACAGAGCTAAAACCAGACAGATGCAGCACTGAAGACTGCCAAACATGAGAGGTCCTTAATGAAATGCTGAACTTAAAACTATAACTCTTGGAAGACTCCATATATCTACCCCCTGTACCAGAGCCATCCCACTGACACACCTCAACTGAACTCTGAAGGAATCTGTTTATCCTTAAGGGCAATGAGCCTATGTAACTTTTGTGTGTGCCATTTTCTAGTTTCCCTAGGGAGCTTGTCAAGAACATTTTTAAGTGCAGTAGCAAGTTCTGAATGCTTGCTCCATGGGAGAAGCTAGGTTTTTAAGGAGTGTTAATATCTTCTTTGAAGACTGATTGCTACAGTTTGGAAAAAAACCCCAAAATGTTAAGTTCTTCATCAAGCCTTCAATCATGCCCATAGGCCATTAAGGCAACAAGTATACCACTGACACTTTCCCTCAGGAAACAAGCTGGAAACTCAAACTGTCTTTTCATGCCTCCTCATCATGCCAAAGCAGGGCTGTTCCCTGCTGTGGGTCTTCTGGTGCTTCAGTGATGAGGCTTTCCCCACTCCTCCTTCAGAAATCAGTCCCTGGCCCAATACACTGTGCATTGCAAACAAGGTTTTTCTACACTTCATCTTTTAATTCCCCTTTTTTTAGCTTCTTATTACTAATACCTATAAATAAACCTTCCCTAGTGTTAAGGCCTCAAGCTGTTCAGCTGTTATTTGTTTCACTGTCAAGTAACCGCTGGCTGGTAATGGTGTTTGTTAACGGCTCAGTTCAAAATCTGGACCAATTACATAGGAGAAAGGGCCTGGTTCCATTAATGGCCCCCAGAGCTGAGTGCTCTCAGAAATAATTTCTTGTAAATCCACATCGTGGAAAGAAAAAAAACCCAAACAAACCAGAAAATCTCTTTAGCAAAGAACTCTGTTCAATATATAGCACAGAAATAGACAACCTGACAATGGAGGTTATAAGAGTCCAAGCAGAAATGTGACGACAGGATTTAAGGCACCCCTCTAAGGACTGGGTCACTCCAGGAAAATTAACTTTACTTCCTGCAGCAAAGGTTTAGAACCTATGACCCACCCTCAGAAGTTACATCTCAACCCCCGGTATCAGTACAGGCATAAAAAAATATGCATATTTAAAGGTGTTACAGGGATGTTTTTTTCACCATCTATTTCTGCACTAAATGACTTCTTTACATTGCCTCCCAAGTTTTGTACTGTCATTATAGGTGTTCAGGCTCAGAGTGTAATTCAAATTGCACCTCAGCTCAAAAAAAAAAAAGGAAAACAGACTGGAGAAGTTAAACAGCACCCTGTAAAAAGGCACATCCGTGTAGTTCAGAACAACGTCCTAGTTTTGTCATTAAGAGAGGCATAGAAATAAAACCAAAAAGGTGAATTACATTGAAGTCAGAGGTTGACTAGACAAGGGGGTCTGCAAGAAATGTATGCAACAACATGCAGGCAAATCTTATGCTCACAGCTAGCAAATCGAACCTGAAGAGGGTGTCTCAACCACAGGTAGACCATGGACTTTCTCTCTTCCCAGTTCTGCCAAGGAGCTCCGGTGAAACTGTGAAGTGTATGAATTTCTTCCAACTCAGAAAAGCAAGATTGCATGTTATAAATTCTGCTATTGGTGATGCCAGCTCTTGCTTACTCCAGTTATTTCAGCAACATTTAGATGAAATCAAGAAGTTAATCATTAGCTAAAGGCCTGATCTGAACGAGACTTCAACCCAACCCCTTATTTATTACCCTCAAACACACAAACAACTAGTGAAATTATTCAGAGCAAACCACTGAACATTGCCCATACATTATATTAGGCAATGAGACATCAAAATGACTTTAATTACACCTGCACACAGCCACAGGCAAAAAATAAAGAGGCCAGGTTTTCAGTAATTTGGATTTAGGAATCTAAATTTATGTAGATAACCCTGCGGGATTGCAATAAATAAAACAGGTTAGATTCTTGTGTGACACCACTTTTAAAATTTTCTAATACAAACTCAGGAAAATTAAGCAATATATTTCAGTTTGGATTAAAATGTGCAAAGATGAGATTAAACATTAAAGAATCTTTTGATATTTACAGATACACAAGAAATTCAAAATATCTAGTACCTTAGGAACTTCTTTGAATATATCATTTTTGGCATCAGTTTAATATATTTCATGGAATTTAGTCACTCCTAACTGAAGCAGGGTTCTCCTTCTCTGCAGCAGCACTGCTCAATAGCAAGATGAGCTTTCTCTGCCCTCTACCATTTCTGGTCCACACCAGCTATTTACACTCCAGTCCTCCCTCAGCATGATGCCAGCGCAAGCAGTTCTTCAGAGAGTGAGGGAAATTCATCTGGCTGAAAAACACAACCCTTTTGTTTGGCAAAACCTGATCTGTACCTTTATTCAGTTCATCACTAAG
Organism: Phaethon lepturus; assembly: GCF_000687285.1. Taxonomy (NCBI): domain Eukaryota; kingdom Metazoa; phylum Chordata; class Aves; order Phaethontiformes; family Phaethontidae; genus Phaethon; species Phaethon lepturus. The sequence continues at coordinate 19,148 of NW_010525544.1, read as the reverse complement.
CTGTATGACACTGGAACCAGTTGCAGCACAGAGTGGGCTGTGGAAGAATAGGAAGGGGCTGGTGTGTATGAGCTAGCACTGCCACTGAAGAAATACTAAATTTACTGAATTCTTCCTCATTGCATGACAAGAAACGTCTGGACACAAAAAAGTTTACTTTGCACTGATAGCCCTTTTCAATCACAAAAATCAGGGTACAAATCCTCAGATAAAACACTGCTTTAATGGAGCTACTCATATAGTTCATGCAATTAAAATCTAGTCCAACAGCTAAAAAAAAAATCACAGAATCACTAAGGTTGGAAAGGACCTTCAAGATCATCAAGTCCAACCATTAATCCAGCGCCACCATGTTCCCTAAACCATGTCCTGAAGCGCCACATCCACACGTTTTTCGAACACTTCCAGAGATGGCGACTCCACCACCTCCCTGGGCAGCCTGTTCCAATGCCTGACCACCCTCTCAGTGAAGAAATTTTTCCTAATATCCAATCTAAACCTCCCCTGGCGTAACTTGAGGCCATTTCCTCTCAAAATCTTAAATTCAAGCAAGATATTGTAGAATCTTCTAGCTAATCATATTGGTATTTCTATGTGCTAAAAATATACATAATCAATTACCTGCATATGTCACAAATTTGTTCTTTTAAAATTAGAATCACCTACTTTTTAAAGTACTTGTCTTATTTTGCTTCAGGTTACCTGCAACGCCCTCAGAACAAAGTTTCACTCTATACCAACTCCATCCAGCATGGCAAACATGGACCTTCCTCTTGTATTTCCCAAAACAATCTGAAATTAATCTGCTTTAATGAACTTCATTCTCTCTATCTGCCTCACTTTGCTCCAAGCTGCCATCTCCCCAGGGGTAGGACAGACAGAACAAAATGCATACTTGCTTCTCCCCATCACAACCCCATACCTTCAGTCAATTCAAACTCCACTGGAAGTTCAGGGTAAAAATGAGGCTTTATATTGCATGCGTATTCTTTTCTCTTCGCTCCTCTAGAGGAGCAGTATTCCCCAGTGAGGAGTGCTATGGCAGCAAGCTTACTACATCAAGATTCATCATCTGAAACCCTGTATAAGGCTGGATGCGTTGAAAGAAATCATTTGATTGAAAGTGTAAGAAAACACGTTTTTACAAAAACAGCAGATTAAGTGGACAAAGTACATTTATGCACTGCTGGTGACAATGAAAATAAAGAAAAGGTGTATCATGTTCTAAATAAAAATTCATCAGAACAAAGCTGATAGGATTAAAGCGAGAATAGACAGCAAGATTTTTTTAAAACTGGATTTCAAACAGGCATGACCTATCCTATTTACGTAGCCAAGTAAAAACAGAAATAAAAACATCCAAATAAAATACAGCTTGAAAGAAAATAACTTAAAACATGGATATTCTGTAGGAGAGAGAAATTTGGGAAGCACTAAAGCTGAGATGGATCTACACATAACAACGAGATGAGATGTTGAACCTGGATATCTAATGCAATCACATCTGCACAAAGAGATTGGTGTAATTTTTGAGCAACATATGCAGAGACAATGAAGTATGGCGCCTCAGATGCAGGCTATAGGTGTCGTCTTTGCCAGCACTTGTTGTAGGGACACTTGAAATACTCTGGACTGATCAATTTTGAATTAATTAACAAATTAGAGAGACCCTACCAAACTTACTAAGCATAGACTTACAGAGAAAGATAAAAATTCATTACAATATACATAATTTAAGTAAGAACCATGGAAAGTATAAAACAACGTAACAGTCTAACTACCCCAAAATTATTTGGATGCTGCTGCTAATACTACTACGAATAATGACATACCGAATTACCTTGTGACATCTCAGTCACACAATCTGTGTACAAATTCCTTGTTTAGCCCTTGATAAAAGCTAAAGAAAGCCACATCGCCTTACATTCACTATAGGCTGAGAGTGTGCACGAAGTTGGTTACCACAGCTAAGATGACATGCTATAACCTTTTAAGCTACTCATGACCCAGGTCCATAGTAACTAAAGCAAGATCCATCAAACTCTAGGCGAGCTTTTCCAAGGTGAAAGCCCCTCTACTGTGGGTATTTAAAACTTGGTTCAATTCTGTATAAACAAACCAGTATAAGCATTCCGGCCTGAGGGATGGGATGCCATCCAGAGGGACATGGACAGGCTCAAGGAATGGGCCTGTGTGAACCTCATGAGGTTCAACAAGGCCAAGGGCAGGGTCCTGCACCCAGGTCAGGGCAGCCCCCAGGATCAGCACACGCTGGGGGATGAAGGGATGGAGAGCAGCCCCATGGAGAAGGACTTGGGGGCACTGGGGGATGAAAAGCTGGACAGGAGATGGCAATGTGCGCTCACAGCCCAGAAGCCAACCGTGTCCTGGGCTGCCCCCAAAGCCACGTGGCCAGCAGGGCGAGGGAGGGGGTTCTGCCCCTCTGCCCCGCTCTGGGGAGACCCCCCTGCAGTGCTGCGTCCAGCTCTGGAGCCCTCGGCACAGGAGAGTCTAGTACCTGCGGGAGCGGGGCCAGAGGAGGCCCCAGCAACGCTCCGAGCGCTGGAACAGCTCTGCTGGGAGGACAGGCTGGGAGAGCTGGGGGGGCTCAGCCTGGAGCAGAGAAGCTCCGGGGAGACCCTACTGCAGCTGCCAGGGCTTAAAGGGAGCCTAGAGGAAAGATGGAGACAGACATTTTAGCAGGGCCTGTTGTGATAGGACAAGGGGTGATGGTTTTAAACTAAAAGAGGGCAGATTCAGACTAGATCTAAGGAAGACATTTTTCACAGTGAGGGTGCTGAAACCCTGGCCCAGGTTGCCCAGAGAGGTGGTGGATGCCCCATCCCTGGCAACATCCCAGGTCAGGCTGGACGGGGCTCTGAGCAACCTGCTCTAGTTGAAGATGTCCCTGCTCATGGCAGGGGGTTGGACTAGATGTCCTTGAAAGGTCCCTTCCAACCCAAACCATGCTGTGATTCTATGATTCTATAAACATGCTCAGAAGAACAACCATACACTTTCTGCTGGACTGGACTACATGACCTACCGGGTTCTCTGATGTCTAATTGCTACATTCCAGGATTCAGATTCTCCCTCAGAATTTCAACCCTTTTATAGCATTCATATTTATGGCACCTCTTGACTTAACCTCTTGCATGGAACGGGGTATTGCCTACTCTTGCCTCCAGTTCTGCTGAGCACATCTATCCCTTGAGGCCTGGTAATTGCAGATGCTGACTGGGGTGACAGGATTTTCTCTCACCTGCCTGACAGCTCTGCCAAAGCAGTCTGATACTTAACTCTAAAATCAGCTTCCAGCATATGAGTATTGTGGAATAAAGGGAGCAAAGAGCAACAAACCAAGGCAGACTCAAATGAACAGTTTACACTGCACCACTAAATCAAACCCAAAACATCTAGCAAAAGACGACACTGATTTCTATTTTTCTTCTCATTTCAACATAATTTGAAAACAATGAATCAGCTACTTTAAAAAAACTTTTCTCTAAGTAAAGATTTGGAAAATGCATCATAATTATGCATCTCTGCCTGTAAGCTTCTGCCATTGATTTTTCTAAAGACAGTTTAATTCAGTAGGTGGCTTTTTTCCTCTTTTTTTGTTTTTTAATAGTCAATCTCCAGACTTTGTCATTGGAATGATTTTCAGCGACACGATTGGTGGCTGCATTTGTACAGGCCTGAAATGAGCTGAAAGGTGTGAACATTTCTATTCATTCTGATGACTGCTGATTTAGAGGTCTATGTGATACTTTAAATGCCAACACTGTGAGTCTTTTCATGGCAGGTTGGAAAAGCAAGCAAAGAAGAATTCAGATTAGGAAGATTTAGACCAGGGGAAGGCAGGAGTGCCACAAAAGATCAATCAAATAAGGTACATTGAGATTTATAGACTTTCAACACCATTTTTGCAGGGCTGTGACTATGAAAAAAAAGGAAGAGAGACAGTCAAGACAGAATCTATTTTCTAAAAACTAAAGGAAAAAAAAATCAAAAAATTAGGAAGTAGAGTCATCTTTCATAAATTCTGCTTTAAACAGAGAGATCCACAGAAGACGTACTGCAGCAAACAACCTTGTGCTGAGCATGGCTTTGACTTTCCAACAGTAATTACAAGTAGTGCTAAAACACGTCGGAGACTGTGAGCTGCCAGAAAAATGATCCTTTTCTGCTCCCTCAGAGAAGCAGCATATAATAGTTTCATAGTTTTAGCCAAGTTACTTGTGGATTTTTGGTATACGTTTTGGGACTGTTGTAGTCCCAAGTCAAAAGACAGGGAGTGTGAGATATATTTGCAGGGCTAGATTTAAAAGTGATAGAATGGAGAGTTGTCTGTGAGATTTGCAATCCCTGACAGTTTCTAATCAGTCATCCTTAAGAGCAGTGGAGAAGAAATCTTAAACAGGCATTTTTCACTTTATTGCAAAATGAATAAAACTCTACATTACCTTTGAAAGAGCTGGACATATGCACCAGGTGCCTTCCCTGACAGAGCCTGACGTGCTGCAGAATGACGCCTTTGGAAAGAAGCTTCTTCCTGATAAAGAAATATAACCAACTTCATTCGTCAACTTAAAAGTATATATGGTAACTCAATTGGCTGTGATATTCCTCTCTTTTGCTAAGACTCTAGAGTGTATGCGTTTATATAGTCTGGGAAAATAACACAGCTATGTTATAACTAACAAGTTGCTAAATATTATTCGCTGATCTACACAAACCAAGTTTTGGTCTGAAAACTTGCCGTCTTTGAAAAATGAAGATCTTCATCTCCAGTAAAGCTCCATTTTTTCATAGTAGTCAAAATGTGCCAGGATGTAGCAGGAAAGAATATCGGCAGAGAACCACTTTTAATTAATCCTAACCTCCCAATATGTTAAAGCAAGGATAATTCTAGCTATGCCGTTGTCTTAAGCTTCTTTTCACCAGCAAGGGGCTGAACACAGAAGAATTTGCCTCCACTACATCTTAAATACACTGTTCTCCTTGCTCCAGCAACACAGAAAACCTGCCTTACCAACTCTATATCAACTAATATTCCCCCTTCAAAGAAGGAATTACCTTTTGCAAATTTCAGTTAGTTAAAATGACTTTGTACAATGAACACATTATGATCTCAGCAGGCTGGAAAATGTCGTCCCGAGTTTTAAGGGTGTCTTAATTAACATGTGCTGTAGGACAATGTAATTTCTCAGGACAGACAAACACAGCACTACAGCGTGCTTAAAAAAAAATAAAATGGAAATCACAGAGCAAAGTTATTAAATCCTGAATTGTTATCAACTGATAGCCATTGATAGTTATCAATTTAATAGCTAAATCACATGTCTGTAACAGAGGTGTTTTGTCATGGTATGAGCAATGAAAGAGAATACAGTTATTCTGCTGAATGCTCACATGATGACTATTGTGTATTCCTTCACTATTTATGTTAAGTAAGGCTCCACTTAGATGCTCAATGAGCTTGTGTGTTGTTTTGCTTTCTTTTGGTAAAGGTATAATTCTGACCCTTTTTTCTGGATTACAGGTATAGATACCTTTCTGTTCATACCTTGTACAGTTAATTACAGCCATATAAAATTAGTGCAGGGTTGGCATGGTCACAAGGGATAAGGCTGTGAGGAATCAGATCTACTGTCTTTCCCTGAGCGGCAGATCCCACTTCCTGTTTTGCATGTGAATAATTCACACTAATGTCTTCATATTTTTTTATTTTCTAGTTCTACATGATGGGAGTAGAATGTGGTTACTGCAGTGACAGCATATTATTTGGGTGCCAAAAGCACAAAAATAATTTGCATTCCCAAATGTAACAGTTTAGACAAAATTTTACTTTAAGGCCACAGACATATTTATATTCTTCTCATTAAATATGGTCTAAAAGGCACCTGTGTTTCACCTTGAACGTTTTACTATGTTGACACTTCAGCAGATGCTGTAAAGCTTCCTCTGCATGTAAAAATATATTGGAAACTTAGTGTAGTCAATAACAAAAAGGTATTACCAGCACTGAACAAGGAGACTAATAAGAAAGAGAGCCTTGCAGCCACTAAGTAAGCTAAACCCAAGGCAAATGATAGCCTCCTTCATCATAAACCACTTCTCCCTGACTTGACAAAATGTAAACTTCCAAAATAAAAATAAAAAAGATGAAATAAAAAGTGAGAAAAATAAATTGCTGGGGTAGGAGTGATGGCAGAGTGGCAGCAAGGTAAGAAATATTCTGGCTTCTCTCTCACATTAAACTAACAAACCTTTGGATGAAAGGAACATGAAAATAAACAACACGTGACTTTTTTTTTTTAATTCTGCATGGCTTGAAAAGAGTTATTTCATTTCAGAAGACTGAAAGATGGGAGGTCCCCTATTTAGGTCAGGTATTTTACAGTCATACCTTTCTCCACACCTAAGAGAGCCTTTTTTAAAGCCTGGGAAATGGAGGCGGGGGGGGCCTGTTACTTTTCTGCATCTACAGCATTAATTCTAAACATCAGAGGTAGTTATAAATACAGAGATAGTGGCAAAATTGTACAGCAAGTCATGCCCGCCAAGCCATCATTCATCATAATGACATCATCACCCTGGAATGGAACAAAGTTTAAAGCTTTCATTTTTCTTTTTCTCTTTCTTCTGTCATTGTCATATAAAAAGAGCATTAGACACATCTGCTTCATAGCCCCAACTCCCCCACTGCCTGCAAGGAGAATGAATGCCTTTAGGGAAAGGACTATTAAGAAAAAGTGAAAAAAAGAGAGAGAGAAAGAGATGAAGCTGAAGTTGCAAAAGGTTATTTGAAATCCAAGCACATTGTTGAATCTGTTGATTGAAAAAGTAAAAGCAGGTGAAAAACGTGCTTAAATTTGATCTCTGGCAGTTAGCACTAGCATACACTCTGAAAGGCTCGGCTGAATGAGTTTTTCCACTGCCACAGGATGGCGTTCATAAGTAATCTTCATTGTCCTATTAACTGCATCTAACTATTTCCTCTGAATAAGATAGTTTCATATCTTGTTGTAGAACTGAGAGATGATATTCAGCTCCCTTATACCAGTACACAATTGAATGAAATCAATTACAATCAACAGATTTATTCTGGTGTAAAATTGAGCAGAAAAGACAGGCTGTCTCCTCATCTGAGTTTACCTACCTCATTCTCATCAATCTGCCTTTAGCTCCGCAGAACTGGTAAATACTGTTGAAATGAAAGATGGCCAGAGAACAAGAGTCCATTTTCTCTGGAGAAAGAAAGGTCTGACTAACATGTATTTTTTGCATACGACTTATCATTTTTGCCTAAGGTTAGAGTAAATGCTCCTTACCACAGAGCTCAGTTGTGCAGCAAGTTTGTCCGAGATGCCTCCTGGATAGTTATTGGCAGAAAAGTCCAAGAACTCATTGACAGATGAAGACCGAGTAGTTCCAGTAATCGCTCCACCAGGTGACAATCTTTGCTCTTGTAAGAGCCGTATTCTTGAATCTAGTATGGAAAAGACACTTCTCAACAAAAATATTCTTAACACCACTTTGCTTACAGCAAGCAGAAAGAAACTGGTAATTTGCAACTATCATCAGCTGGCTTCTGGCACAGTTCTGGATTCACAAAACATAACTGTGGAAGTTATAAAGGATATAAACTACACAGTTCCCAAAAAGCTTTTAAACCTCCCCAGTACTTCACAGATGTAACAAATTTACCCCCCTTGAATAGTTAGGCAAATGAAAGTTATGAAAAATCTAAAAAAAACACCTCTACATTAATGGACTAGGAAGAGGTGGTTAATCATGTGTAGATGAGCTCATTTTGCTATGGATGCTCTGATATCTGGGGGTGCTGGTTGACAGCCGGCTGAACATGAGCCGGCAGTGTGCCCAGGTGGCCAAGAAGGCCAACAGCGTCCTGGCCTGTACCAGCAATGGTGTGGCCAGCAGGAGCAGGGCAGGGATCGTGCCCCTGTACTCGGCACTGTGGAGGCCGCACCTCGAATCCTGTGTTCAGTGTTGGGCCCCTAACTACAAGAAGGACGCTGAGGTGCTGGAGCGTGTCCAGAGAAGGGCAACGGAGCTGGTGAGGGGGCTGGAGCACAAGTCTGATGAGGAGCAGCTGAGGGAACTGGGGTTGTTTAGTCTGGAGAAGAGGAGGCTGAGAGGAGACTTTATCGCTCTCTACAACGACCTGAAAGGGGGTTGTGGCGAAGTGGGTGTTGGTCTCTTCTCCCAAGTAACTAGTGATAGGATAAGAGGAAATGGCCTCAAGTTGTGCCAGTGGAAGTTTAGATTGGATAGTAGGAAAAATTTCTTCACCGAGAGGGTGGTCAGGCATTGGCACAGGCTGCCCAGGGAGGGGGTGGAGTCGCCATCTCTGGAAGTGTTCAAAAAACGTGTGGATGTGGCGCTTCAAGACATGGTTAAGGGGACATGGTGGCGTTGGGTTAATTGTTGGACTTGATGATCTTGAAGGTCCTTTCCAACCTCAGTGATTCTGTGATTCTGTGATATGCACCTCTGTTTATGACCTCCAAGCTAATTACAGTCTACCTGCTTAGAAGTTTTAACCTTCTCAGAGCTCTTGGAATGTGATGAGGAGTTGGAGCAGGGCACCTTTTCTTCTGTTATTTTATCTGAATTTCTGTGAACAAAAATCCAAAGACTTGTACCACTACTTGGATCAAACATGACCGTGAGCCAGAAAGCTGAAGACATAATCAATTCACTTTTTCAAAAAAACATTTTTATCAAAGTTGAAAAAAAAAGTAAACTGGGATTTATCCTGTATATAAAATGGTATCTAAATATCTAATTAAGTCACAGAAAAATGCTTATAAATATTGGTACATGACAGCCTTTGCAGAAATTCAATCATAAGAAAGGTTTAATTGCATTGTGTGTCACAGCAAAGCACAAGAGCTCAGAACCTAAGAAGTCACATACAAAGGCAAGAGGCAAAGAGACATCCCATCCACATGCATGTTCATATACTAAATACAATTATTTTTCTTAGCATATGCCTTTATAAAAAAGTTCCAACAATCATCAGATGACTGACCTACCCAGTATATACTGCTGGTTTGTAGTGGACAGAAGATCTGGTGTTAAGAACAGAGGAGATGAGACTCAAGATTGGTGGGTTCTGTTTCAGGCACAGTAAACTACTCACTTCGACACTGAGTAAGTAGTACAGCCTAACCTTCAGAGGTGCAGAGCTTCACACTGCCAAAACTTCAGTGGGATTTCTGATGCCCAGCATCACAAATAATCAGTCTTTAGCATAAATGTCTCTTTCCTCATTTGTAAAATACCAATAGTAACACATACTACACAGGACTGCTGTGAAATATAATTAATAGTTGTAAAGTACCAAGTTCCATGGGTGAAAGCTGCTAATGCAAGTACAAAGCATTATCAGCTCTGAAAAGTATTATACCTCTGCTATAAAAAGTTTTTAAAAAGAACTTCTCTATTTTCTCCCAGTATTTTTACTCTATACACGAGCAAAAGATCTTGCACAGCAGTTCATTAAAAAGAGAATTAACAACCTATCATAATCTCACACAACCAATCTTCCCCCTGCTACTATCTTACTAAAAATGTCCATATTAAAGACAACCTTGAGGCAAGTTTTTTAAAATAAATTATTTCACACAGTCCATAAGAAGAGATGATCTCTAGAAGTAGGATAGTTAAATTTATTTAAACACCTATAAATGAAGCTCTAAATGAATTTAATGGTGCATAGTAAATTTAAAAGTTACTTTATGGACAGCAGAATTACCAAAATCTAGTACTATTAATGAAGTTTCTGTAACTAGTTACAAGTCACTCAATGAAAGAACTTAGAACTGCTGAGGAATACAAACTAAATCCTTTAAAGGAACTTCAGATACGTATGTATATATCTTCAAAAATAACATTATTATATACAAATCTTTTATCTTTAATCCTCTCCCTTCTTCTTCTTTCCTGATAATCTAGTTACACTTTGGTGGGTTTTGTTGCCTCTCAGTATGAAACGTCTCCAGTGGTTTTAAGACAAATAAGCAACAATATTATAGAAAATAAGGCAAGGAAGTCTTCTTTCTCATTTCAAACAAACATGAAAGCTCTGGAAATGAAAATAAAATCTACATAGTTTAAGATTAAATAAAATTCTTCAGAAAGGTCCTCACTGCTGTAGCACTGAGATGCCACAATACATGTAGAAGCTCTTTTCTTGTCCACTAGAAAATAAGTATTTATTAATTATTTCAGGATACAAAATTACTTGAAATGATGAACTGATGAATTTTACATTATTCTGCATTAACATTTTCAGTCATTTTTGCCCTCCCTTCAGCTACTTTTATTTGCAGTCTTCTGAGCCACACAGAAGGTCATGAATATTGTCCCTGTGTTACTTAGGAAACTCATTAATCCTCCTGTTGTAATGCATCTAACCAAGACAGCTATAAACCATGGAGGTTCTTGGAGTGAGAGGAAAGAGTTCACATAAACGAGATTCTTGTTAGTTCATGTTGTGCAACATCTTAATACTGTAATGTCTATTTCTTATCTCTTTTTCTCCAGTACTTTAAAGATCATATTCTGTTTTCATCCCAGCTGGTAACCTGCTCTGTCTGGAACAAAGTCAGGGGTTACAGCTGAGTTCTCACAATATGTTAAGCTAATCTTCGTTATTCTGCCTCTGACAAGAGTAGTCTTCCCTTCTTCCTACACAGGCAGCCATGAAGCTCTTCTCCCTCACCCTTCCCTCCTTGAGCCAGTTCTATAGCTGCATGATGAGTTTGATCAAGAGTCGATCTGTCTGATATTTGTGAGTTTTTTTCCCTAGGTTAGTTTTTGGATTCCCTGATGCAGATTACACATGGCTGCACAATCAGAGAAATGAGAGCATGGAGCACGCTAGAAATGCATAGGCAGGAGATGTAAGTTGGGGCATGACCACTTTTTGCAGCAGCATGCACTTGAACCTGTTGGAGCAGGTCCAGAGGAGGCCACAACAACGCTCCGAGGGCTGGAACAGCTCTGCTGTGAGGACAGGCTGGGAGAGCTGTGGGGGTTCAGCCTGGAGAAGAGAAGGCTCCGGGGAGGCCTTACTGCAGCTACCAGAACTTAAAGAGGATCTATAGGAAAGATGGGGACAGACTTTTTAGCAGGGCCTGTAGCGATAGGACAAGGGGTAACGGTTTTAAAGTGAAAGAGGGCAGATTCAGACTAGACATAAGGAAGAAGTGCTTTATGATGAAGGTGGTGAACCCCTGGCCCAGGTTGCCCAGAGAGGTGGGAGATGCCCCATCCCTGGAAACATCCCAGGTCAGGTTGGACGGGGCTCTGAGCAACCTGCTCTAGTTGAAGATGTCCCTGCTTATGGCAGGGGGGTTGGACTAGATGACCATTAAAGATCCCTTCCAATTCAAACTATTCTATGATTCTATGAAAAGCTGGAGGTGATCATGGGGCTCCAGCCTTAGTCATTCAAGGGCTATCATTTGGGTTTACCCTGCAGTAGGTAGACCCAAAAGCACTTGGAGTGAATTTGTAAGTTGCCTTCACTCATCTTACTATATTCAGGTTTTTTTTTTTTTTTCCTCTTCACGCTTCTGGCTACCCTAGGGAAGAGAGTAAAGTAAGGTCTCAGTGCCATGCTACTTTCTTGTTGCTCAACAATTTGATAGACACAAAGCTCTCAGCCATGGACTCCTATCTCACTTGCGATTCATCTGGAATTAACGGATCCTCAGACCAAAAGCATCCGCAGAAGAGTCAGGCAACTCACTTTCTGCATATTATTTCCTCAGGGTACACAGTGATGTAAAGTTCCTGGAAAGATCTCCATTAAAGATTCAGAACCTTGGGAGGAATCAGCCCAGGAGACCCGTTACAGAGAAGCATGAGGCGGTTTCAGAGACAAGCAGTCTCACAGGTTGCAACATTCACAGATTTCCATTCTTGTAACAAATGAGTAGGAATACTCTACTGATAAAAACAGTAGTAGCATGTGCCCAGACACAGTACCTGCTCCTGCTCTGCTCTTCAAGTCCTGAATGCTATCAGAAACTGCAGGTGGCTCTAAACCCAGATATGCCTTTATGAGGAAACTCAGCTCCATGAATGCCTCATCCAATTCATCTGCAGAAAGAGATATACAATTCGTGGTGGAGAGAAAGGATACATAATGAAAAAGCCAAGCTTCATCAATATATAGTTACAAATCACAGAAGTTTGACACAGAAATGCATTCTTAACTCATCCAGCTCATCCTGTAGGAGAAAAATCTTCACCTTCATAAATAGCACATTCAAGAAAATAATTGAAATTCATCTCAGTTTCTGTACTCATCTAAATATTCTCCTTTTGCAATTTGGTTTACTGTTTTATTTCTTTAATGCTATATTTAAATTGTAAGCTCCATATACCGTTGACAATAAGTACAACTACGATATTTCATACCACAATGATATAGTTCACCATCACTGTGGTGAACCACAAAAATCAGCTCCACAAAGGGGCAGACACAGAGAAGGAGCTAGAAAAGGATTCTTCTCTACCACTTGCTATCCTCAATTCCTAAATATCAAGAAGCAAACATCTGTTTTAATGAAATAGCTACCATGCTCATATTCCTTGTTTCAGGCTGGGGGACTTGAGCAAGTTACTGAGCAGAAGAGTCCCACACAAGCTTTGCAGCAGCTTCTTCTTTACAAGGAGACATTGCCAGACTGCACATTAGCTGTCATTTCAACACCTGAAAGAAGCCTAACCTGCCCAGAGATAATTAGGTCTCTTAGAGCAAAAGCACCTCTGAACTCTGCCCAGAAACCAACAGACAATTAGTACAGATCAGTCTAATATTCTCATAGGAGACAATACCTAACAAGCGTGCTGCTCAGTTCAATAGTTGGTTCGCTTTCTAGATGGGCTTAAAGCACAACTTGGACATAACAGAGTAACTCAGTCCTGACAGACCTCCAGAGCTTTTTGGATTCCTGGGACAAGAATTAACTGGGAAAAATCAGTTAAGGCAAAGTTTAAACTGTTATGCTGAACATCAAACCATTCGTCACCCTTAGTTTCATGTGGCTTTGCTTGCATAGCAGTTTCAGTCCATCTATTGGTGTGACATTAGAAGCCAGATTTATAGTATGAAAGAGATTAACTTACCTGTGTTGACTACTGCATCAAAGTACCCTGGAAAAACTTGGCTTATTTTGATGTACATGTCCACTCTGGAGACTGCCTCTTCAATCTCTGGCCTGCTGAATAATCCTTTCCTCCGCAGATGTCCCTCATAGTTTTCTTTGTTCATTGGTACTAACAGGATGTATCTCGGTTTGAAGTAGGTATTTTTCAAGCTACGCACACCCTTTAAAATTAAGCAGAGAAACACAATGTTTTGTTCCTGAAACTGCGTGCCTATTGAATTTGTAGCTGAGTTTAGGACAACACTGTATTTATCACAAATTACTGTGAAAGCAGTACTGGAAACCAGAATCCAATCTACAGGTCTCAAGATCTAGCATCCAACTTCACAAAATAGGCACATTCAAGGTGAAATGCCCTAAAGCTACATGCGGAAAGCATTACAAGAATGGTATAACTTTATTCTAAACACACTTTTGAAAGAATCCTTTTAGTCAAATTCCACAGTGATTTAAAGCATCATACTTCTCATACCCACCAGTTAATGACTTTTCCATCTTTTCCATCCTCTCTATTACATCAGGACCTAGTTATTCTAAAGGTGCGTATCACTGACTCACACTATTGTACTGACACACAGCACAACTTATCTGCACCACCACCTTGGCCCTTAGCTTTCCACTATGAACAAACTGACAATTTTTAACTCAGCTGGTGTATTTTTCTAAGTGAAAATGTGCAACTTCATTGAGATACAGGCATATTTATTTTGCTGGAGCAGCTTGCAATGTTACCCCCGCTCAAAACTGGGTGGAACCACAACTCCCCAGCAGAGAGATGGGCACGTTCTTTATCTGTTACACTGTAGTAAGCCGTCTTAACTTGAACCACTTTTATCAGCAATAAACGATATTGAATAGGACTTTTAGTACAGCAGACTAGGAAACATTTACATGTGCCTTGCACCAACTCTGCTGGAAGGACGATGGCTCTGGTTAGCACTAATTGACAGCTGGGGGCTGCAAACACCTATAATAATTTCAGCTAGATCTGAAAGGGAGACCTGTCTGCATGCTAGGACTTAAAGACAAGGTAGTGGTACCAATCCTGAATTTCTGATAGTTTTCCTTTGCACCAAGTCATACTTTGAAGAATCTTTTCTCTCTCCCTCTCACTTTATCTACATATAAAACAGAATATTGTAACCATGTAGCCCTGCAATACGGTATTGCCATTGCCATGGGATTTGTACTGAGTTTTCAACACCTAAGGACCGAGGCTTGTCCTGTGCGCTCTGAACTCTTCTTGGCTTGGCTGTAACTTTGTTTTACTTGGTTCAGCTGTGACAGCAGTTTCTCTTGTTGACCGGGTGTCTATATCTAATTGTGTTACTTTTGTTTATCTTTGTGTAGTACAACCGTAGATTTATATGGATAGCAGTAAGAAGCAGTTGTTCCAGGTAGAATGCGATGTTTGTGACTCAACATAATAACAGTGTAGATAAATACAAGCCTGGCATGATAGCAAAGACCTTGAGAAGTGGAAACACAAGGACACAAGGACTACAGGTATGGGATGGTAAGAGATGGGGCACAGCCTTGACAATAGACACCTCATAACTATAAACATCTCAATAATGGTCGGTTAAAAAACAAAGGCCTGGAGCTAGACAAAGCTGGTTTTAGGGGCAACAAGAAAAAATAGTATCTAACATACATAAATGGCACCATATATAATGAACTCTTGTATCAGCAATAGCATGGCCAGCAGGGCTAGGGAAGCGATCATCCCCCTTGTCCTCAGCGCTGGTGAGGCCGCACCTCAAATACTGTGTTCAATTTTGGGCCCCTCACGACAAGAAGGACATTGAGGTGCTGGAGCGTGTCCAGAGAAGGGCAACAGAGCTGGGGAGGGGTCTGGAGCACAAGTCTGATGAGGAGCGGCTGAGGGAACTGGGGGTGTTCAGTCTGGAGAAGAGGAGGCTGAGGAGAGACCTTATCGCTCTCTACAACTGCATGAAAGGGGGTTCTGGTGAGGTGGGTGTTGGTCTCTTCTCCCAAGTAACAAGCAATAGAACAAGAGGAAACAGCCTCAGGTTGGGACAGGGAAGGTTTAGATTGGATATTAGGAAAAATGCCTTCACCAAAAGGGTTGTCAAGCACTGGCACAGGCTGCCCAGGGAGGTGGTGGAGTCACCATCCCTAGAGGTATTTAAAAGATGCGTGGATGTGGTACTTAGGGACATGGTTTAGTGGTGGGCTTGGCAGTGCTGGGTTAACGGTTGGACTCCATGATCTTAAAGGTCTTTTCCAACCTAAATGATTCTATGAATTCATATTTAGCCTGGAGCTGCAGACCAACGAAGAAAGAGAAAGGTGTAAACATGTATAAGCAAACATATACAAATGACCCCAAGAGGATCCTGGGAGGAGAAAGAAGAAACTATCAACATGAATATCCTCCCAGGAAAGGGCTCAGATGTTGACAACTTGCTGTAACATCCTTCCCCCCCAGCCCCCAACAACATCAGAGGGAAACCACTGACCTTAGAACCCAAAGCAGCAGTGAAAGGGTGAGCATAACACCAGCAAACCAGACAGAAACCAAGAAGCAGGTGTTACAATTTTTATTGTTGTTGTTATTATTATTATTGGGAATTTTTCAGTATATAAGTACTCTAAAAGCATTATTATTCTTCCTTTTTTGTAATAATTAGACGTAGACTAATGATGATTCTTAAATTAGGCAGTTAAAATTTCAATCATACTAACAACAAATTCTTGGCTTTATTTATATCTATGTGATCATATATAAAAAATTATCATCTTTGGTGTTTAATGATCATTGTGAAAAAAGAACCCAAACCAAAACCCCACACCAAAACAGGCCTGGTGATGAACAAATTATCCAAAGTTAAGTGAGACCATGCACGTTATTGCACTGTAGTAACCATAGGGGAAGCTTATTTCATTTTCATTGAGGCTTGATACACCTTCTTCTCTAAAGCGGGTAGGAACAGAGAGGGACTAGTAAGTCAAATCTGAGCATTGTTCATTACTTCATCAGAACTGACCACCACATCCTTAAAGCTGGGTGTGTCCAGAATAATTCTAAAATATAGTCAAAAACAAGCGAAATCATGAATAAAATAATAGATTGAACACTTACTGGATTTTTTCTCCTGGTTGCAGCGTTCTAAGTATGGAACAGTACTTTGACCCATTCTAAAAATTTCAGGGAGTGAATCTGGGGAAAATCTTATTCATTTTAGTGAAAACTAAAGGGAAGAATTTGGGGCACAGAAATCTTTGCATCCAGCTATGTGACCATGTACTTTCAGCTAGGCCCATAACTATTCAGAGATTGGAAAACCAGCAGAAAGCAGACCCACATTCTAGCCTAGTAACACCCTCCTCATCTGAAGTTGCACCACGAATGAGTTCTCTTTCTGATCAAGAAATAACATAACAAATGATTCATATGTCCCATTCCTTTGTAGGAATAAGAAGGCGGCCCATCAATAGTCTGGGATGAGTGGGGAGGAGAAAAAAGGAAGAGATACAGAAATCTTCTGATGTGCCCAATAAATTTGTTGAACAGAGACATTAGGATGAGTGACTGTCTAATATGAAATAAAGAGAGTATAAGGAAAGTGACCTTAAAATAACGAATGGGAGAATATAGGAGTTGACAGTTTGAAACCAAAGAAATATTTGGAAAATTAAAAAAAGGAGTAAAATTTGAATTTCTTGAATTTGCATATGAGGTCAAGAAAGAGTGAAGGACTATCTGAGCTGAAGACATCCATTCATTTAACACAGCTAAAGCACCTCAGTTTTTTTCAGTTAACAGCATGAGGTTCTAGAACAGATGTGACTAGTATTGTATCCTACTTCCTTTAATTTCCCAGCCTGAATGACTGGATAACCAGCAACAAGTGCAATACAGAGTAGTCTTAGGCAGAAGACAAGGTGTACTTATATTTCTGGAAGCATAATGAGACACATTAGCCACTCTGCCACTACACTCTTGGTTGGAACGTGCAGCTCCTTCAGTCACTCTGCAGGTATTGGTGGCTACACAAGCAAAGGGAAAGCACTGCAAATGTGCTTACTCCAATACATAACTGTGTGTCAGAATCGCAGCAGCTTCACTAACGGGAAGTGTAGACTCAGCAAGATTTAACTTTTAAACTTTGTGTCAGTCTCCTTTATCAGTGAGAGATATACTCTAGATTAAAGGGAATGAACGGCTTTAAATTTTTAGTCTCATCCCACAGACCATAATTAAAATTTCTTTTAATAGTGCTAAATCACTTTTGTTATGAGCCTCGCAGAAGATAATGGACTTTGATAACTTCCATTCAGATACATAACTCACCATTATTGTTTCTCATCCGCTAGCAGAGTCCACAGTGATACAAGACGATGCATAATTACTACGTGATCTCGAAACTTCAGTGACAAAGGAGTTTCTTAGCTGTCTGTCCATGACAGTACCTTCGGTAATACCCGGTAAAACTTATGGTCACTGCCTATGTCGCTGGGTTAACCTTCTTATGAATAAACATGATGTTCCATTAAGTTCTTTCTCCTAAATTATTTGACAACACATCTACTTTGTGAAGAACTGACAGCTTTAAAAGGCACCCCATTCATCATCCTATTTTTCTTCCTTTGTAAATTTAGGATCTGTCCGGCAAGACAACAAACACACTCGATGCCTATTGCAATCAGCAGAGACTGAGGGCGATTTACTGTAGACTGAAGAAAAAGAAGAAATAGAACTACACAGAGATTAAGTTATTAATTTTCTGTTTAATATTAGCCAAGTAACAGGCACTTAAGAGCAGGATTTCAGCATTAAATTGAGCAAGGACTTAGTAATTCTTTAGCGCTGACATGTTACTATTCTGTTATTTGTATGTTTATATGCAAGCTAGTAAAAGTGTACAGATTTATTTGGGCCAAAGGGGACTAAAACTCCTTATGGACACTAAGTTTCTTAACTGAAATCTAGTTTTTTGATCATCAGTTTCACAAACAAAATAAACATCCTAAAATTAAATAAATTTAGTATCAATTTTTGCTCAAGTCTCCCTAGTCATTCCCCTAACTTTGGATGCACAACTTAGGACCCTACGTTAGCATTGCAGTCTCCTATATTTCTTTTTTGTATCTATTATTTTTTTTTCCCATCTATCATGGAGTGTAGTAGTGTCTGTTAGGTTGTAGTAATCCCCCAGAGGTAGAGCAGAGCCCTAGAACTAGAAACATAGTGAAACCCAGCAACACGCAGTATCACATTCTGGGCACTCTGCAGAGTCTCTCATTTTGGAAGCTCGTATTGATAAGAGCTTATTTTGTAGAAAGAATTTGGAAGGAAATGTCGCATGCCTTTCCTTGTTGGTCACCTCAACCCTAGCTAGTAAATCTTGATATAAGACAATGAGAATTATATAATTAGAGAACTAGCTAAAAAGTTATTCCTTGGGGATTCCAATAGATAGGTTTTGACACTTTGTGACCTAGTTTCTTAACGCAGCAAGACTTCTGAGATTCTGCCATCTGTGCGTGTGCACCTGACAAATCCCAGGGTATGAGTAATCCCTCAAAGAGATTGCACCCTTTAATAGTCCTGCCCAGAATACTGCTTCACGCCTGCATGAGGCAGGCCCATTGCTTCATGGTCCTGCATTGCTTCATCAGTAAAGGAGAAGGATGGCATTCTTTTAGGGGTGATCAGTAGCTGTGCAGCTCTAGACTAGTCCCACTCTAAGCTGCAGGTGAGTGGAAAGCACATGGTTGAACAGCTGAGGATACTGTAATGGAAAGTACTGGTGATGTGGTGGGGAGATGAGGCCGCTGAAAACTGAAAAAATAGACTAGGAAATTTTAAGAAGCCAGCAGAAGGATCCATCTGGCTGAATGTGGGTGTCTATAAAGGGGGTGGTGTGGTTTACCTATAGACAGAATCACAGAATCACTAGGTTGGAA
>NW_010525543.1:17565-30314 GCF_000687285.1 Phaethon lepturus | reverse complement strand
TATATATAGTCACTAGGGACGTGAATATAAATCTGTGTCTGAAAATAGGAACAAGGCATTCCTAAGCAGCTTGTGCAGGATGCGTAGTGAGCCCGTGTCAGTTTTAGGAACTCAGTCTCAAGACGATTTGAACCCCATCTGGGATGAGCTCAGCAGATGTACGCAAGCCTTAATTCAAAGCATATGGAAAATGGCATGCAGATCATTATAATGAATTTTGGAAGAAACACTCTATGCTGTGCCTAACTGGGAACGCACTGTGGCGCTGGTGGGATCTGACAAACCGCTTGAGAGCTTTACCGTGGCCTTGCGTTTAGGCCTTGGCAAGTCCGCGCCGTGCACCGGCACTGACAGCCTTCGCCAGTACTGTTGAATGCAGATTCACACAAAATGAAATGCAATGCAGGTAACTCCCCACAACTGTTGAAGGGCTGCAATTTGTCGTTTCATAAGCCTCCCATTGCATGTAGATATTTCAACACTGGAGGTAAAGGAGCTCCCTAAAGCACCTATGGACTGTATCCCCCAAAAAATCACATAATGAAAGCAATTAGCAAAACAAAAATATCTTCCCGCAGCTGCAGAGTGAAAGTAAGAAAAGAGTTGGTACAAACAGAGTAAGTATCAAATGGAGAAGGACTCACCTGACTCCTTCATATCTAGCTCTGGTCATTAACTCGTGAGCACAACACGATGATGCACTTTGAATGGTGATGCCGTTGGAAATGAAAGTTACGGAGCTATGCAGGTATACGGCACGTAATCTCCATTTCACTGTATTTAACTGCAAGCTCTGACGTAAGGCAATGGATCTCAATTTGCAGAATGGCTGTTCAAATACTGAAATTCTGGGGTACTCAAAGGCAGATTACAAAGTGACCTCTTAAGAGATACAGTCTTAGGTACCAAACCAAATATTTACTGTATCAGTCAGGGAACTCTATTTAAAAACCATCTCCAAGCAAATTAATTGCTGTGAAAACAAACTTCCCCTGCATCATGACCCTGTTAGTGCCATAATTTCTGGTAATGCCTATTCCTAGTCATCAATTTTTAATATTTGGTGATGATTTGATCTCTGTGAGACTCGTCATTAATGTTAAAAACGTTCTTAAACGCTTGATTACTAAGGTTCTGCTCCAAAAAACTATGGACCATAGTGTGAGGAGTTGCAGATTATTTTGAGGGATCCTAAACTACAGATACCACACTAAATGATAGCCAGGCATTTTTCTTTTACAAAGTTATACTTTGCAGCCCATTACTTCCAAAGAATCTTGGAGCATATGTCTGAACTGATGCATTTTGAATTAGGAGGGGCATGCAGCACAGGTCTGAGAAGTGTCATCCTGAGTCTGTGCCCAAAGCATTTCATGAATCATGAATGCTTCTACTCCCTCTGGAATACCTCATTTTCTAAATAGGTTACAAGATCACATAAAAGAGAAACTTGCTAGCAAGCCTTGTATGTATTAGTCGTTCATAATTAAACTTAAAGAGCAGAAAAATCTTTGCAGCGCAGATACCGGGCATCCGTTGATGGATAGGGAGTGTGAAGGCTACTGCAATAATGTCCCAGCTGTTTCCTTAGCGCATTTTGAGGGCAGGGGCATGCCAGAATTACACCATGTGTATGTATGTAGAATAAAAACTTTCTACCTTCAAAACTGTTCACCTAGTTGCTATAAGCCTATCATATTAAATAGTCAAGAGGTACTTTTACAGGCATTAAATTTAACAGCAAATCTTGAGGGAAAAAAACCTTCTGCTTCTCTGTGTGCTTTCTTGATCTGCCTTGCTTGGACTTTGTTAAACTTCAACTTTCCTAAACTTAGTTGTCTCAGGTGAAATACTTCAGTATTTGTCCTTGAACATACAGAATAAGAAATCAGCATGAGCTTTTATCCTAACCAATGGTATTTTATGACATCATCTACACTGAATTACTTACTTAATGTCTCTGGATAGCTTCTGTTGATAAAAATCCTCTGAAATCTGATGAACAGGAGCTTTTAACATGAGTTTTACTAATTAATGCACAACAAACCTGTCTTCAATCCCTCTTTGTTAAACAAAGCAAATAATTTGTGTTGCATGATTTTATCGACTGTTACAGCTGTTCAATAGGTATCTCTAGAGACCTGTTGCCACTGAAAATGGTACCATTTCCTTTTCTAAGTTTCTCAATAGGAGCATTCTGTTGAAAAACCTTTATAATGGATTTTGTTTCCTTGCACAGCTGTGTGCTCAATTCCTACCACATCCCAAAAGTTAGCATTTTAAAAGTGCAATACCAATTTAAGGGAACACGACCCTAGCATTGTTGTCTGTTGTGGTTAGCTTGACCAGCCTTTTCATTCTTTCTTCTAAATCACTAGGGAATGTAAGACAAATAAAGTGGTTGTAGTGGCATCTACTGACACATAATTAAATTATTATTTAAAGAAATTTATTGAAAGAATATTATTAATTTGTAAATTATCTGCAAAGGAAGCGGCCAAAGACTGGAGCTTGGATCCAACATGAAGGATAACTGAAGTCCACTTGGGTGAAGGTCAGAGATCCAGATGGAAATGCAAATAAGCCAACCAAAGGTAAAATCTAAAAAGCTTAATAAGTCCAAGCATGTTGAGACCAGGGGAGCTATGCTTTGACCCTACTAAAGGAATGACACTCCTTAATGAATATTGACCGGAGGAAAATTGGTCAATAAAAATAGGTGAGGTATCTCAGCAACAAGAAAAGTGTAAGCGATTTTAATGGGTAAAAGGTTTTACTAGGAGATTTCTAAGGTGAAGTTGATCTTCACTTTTATTTAAAAAAAATAAATCTAGTATTAGTGTAAAGCAGAATGGATTAGTGTATTGAAGGCTACAGAGTGCATGTATGATTTTTTCTTTATCTAGCAAATTGTTTAGCTGCTTTTTTTTTTTAAAAAAAAAAACTTTTTACATTTATAAAAATGCTGATTTCTGTTTCCATAGTACAGATTTGGGGATTTTTTTAGTGTATAGATTTCTATTTTTGACTTAACAATTACCTTTTCAATAAAGTCTCTGAAGTTCTTGTGGCTATGTCCAGTTTGGGAGTTTGACTCCTCAGAGCTCGCCAGTGTAGCAGCGACGGGGCTCAGGACTCAGTCTGCCTCAGCGTAAGTCTTCCAAGCTCCAGTTTTCAAGGATGTGTTAGACTTTGTAGGAAGAGCTCTCAGTTTATACAAACATGGTATTTATGAACATATGCCTTTGAAAGTGTGCTTCTCTGTTCCTGTGACTGGGACAGAAAATACAGAAAGGTAAACATACGCTTGACTCATCGTATGAAATGAAGTTAGGCAGAGGGCTGCGGGGCGTTTGCTTAGCTTCATTTTTTTTCTTTCCCTATCCGTTTCTCTTTAAAGTGCCACCCAGCTCCTTCTTAAGAGTTCATCAAATTTAGTGGAGAAGTAATATCTTCTATTAGATCAATTCATACAGGTGCAAAAACAAAGAGGATTTTGGGATCAGCCTCCCTTGCCGGCCTCTTCTTTTATTTTCCTTATATCCTTAGACTGTGCCACTGTTATGAAAACTAACACCAACTACGGGAAGAGATTTTTTTGTCAGCTCCTTTCTGCCCATATGAGCTACATATAAAATCAGAAGATAAAAGCAGGCTTCATGAAACAGGTGAACCACTACACAGTCTCAAAGAGGAGACTTACTTATTTTTTTCTCATAGTGGATATGCAAAACAGCCTTGCCAACCCAGTAGCAATACACAACGTTACGTATGTAGAGAAAACCTGAACTCTTACAATTAGGGAAAATCTGTAAAGCTGTAACTCAGAAACACCAGTGAAAATGTCATAATGTAAAGAAATCATTATAGATAATAATTAATTATGGGTATTAGTCCAGTGAAAATAGTAAATCATATTATTAAATACCAAGCTAACACATCATGAGTAATAAAAACAAAGTGAAGTTGCTTTCAACTATCTGCCTATATGTCCTGTCCTTCTGAAAAAGTTCATAAAGAAGTTAGCATATTTCTGTATTTTTTTTCTTTAATGTTTAGGGAACGGAACTTGAAATTTATTGAATAAATACTTTTAATACAAATGTGCTTAAGGTGGGTGTAGGTTTAATGGTAGATCTGAGTGTGAAGAAAAGTATAATTATATGGATTTAAGGTATGTGACAACTATAAGCATTGTGATATTGCAGCACATCTTTCATTGCCTTGTGCTTATTTTTTATACTGGATGTGAGCTTATTTCAGTGGTCGGTGTAAAGCAGAGGAGAAACGCAAAACAAATAATTAACCTGAGTCAGTAAAACAAAACCATTCTGTCTTTCTTATCAGAAAGACCAAGAACTTTACAAGGGGCATCACGACGCTTATAGACTCTGCGTTTCCATGAATGTGATACAAACACCGGACCCCACATCACGTAATAAGACACCATTAAAACCATCATGAAAAATCGGCCACCTTTTTATGTAATATTGAACATTACCAGTGTCAGTATGTGTTTTGGGTAATGAGAAGTAAATAGCAGCCCAGTCTAGAAATTATTACAAAGCTTTGTTAATTATGACATATTATTTGCGGATTTGAGAACTGCAGAAGTAAGAGGGAGGGAGGGGGAAGAAAAAAAGAGAGGGAAACCCCATACTTCGGTGATGACAACCACCACTTGAGATGTTTGACAACGAATCATTTATTTCCTGCATCTTTCATGTCTAACAACTATAAATGCTTTCCTTGGTAAAATGCAAATTTGCTTTCACAGATATAAAAGGAAAATACCTATGCATTAGTCTAAAATTGACTATTTTAATTGAAGATACAAACTAGGTTTTAACTGAGAATTTTGCCTTTCAGCACCAGGCTGCAGCCTTAGGACACCCGGACTCAAACAGCTGGTTTCTTTTGGAACTGCCTCCAGTTACCACTTTTGAAAGCACACTCTTTTTTCTGCTCGCTACAGAAAAACCACAGCACATTTCTGCAAGAAATCAAAGGTATAGTTTTTTCTTCTTAGGTTCAGAGTGTAATTCATAGAGGTTTAAGATGTCTCCTCTCCAGACAGAAGCAATGAATGTACAAAATGGTTTCATTTCCAGACATACACCAAAGGTTTACAATCCCTCTCTCTCTTTCTCATCTGTTTCTCTACCATCACATCACGCAAGAGACAAAGATGTATGCCAGGCAGACATTATAACTATTTTTGCTAACATCTGTTACAGGCCAATTTCAATGCTATTGCTACTTCCCTTCTCATTCTGTATGTATGAGCTGGTATTAATATCTCCAAGGAAAGCAAATGCGTGAATCAATGTGCCTGAATTAAATAGGGCTGAACGAATGAAGCATGTGTATGAAAGGGCGCATGTTGGGTTTGTACATTCAGGTGCTGTGCCGAGCACCGCAGGTGGCGTGGGACACAGTGTGGAGGCCACGTCCAGCTTGGCAGAGAAAGGCAGACCGGCCAGAGGAAGATTTGGGGAGACCCTCCGTGCAAGGTGTCACAGCCTTCCTTGAAAACAAGGTGTGGTGGGGGCTGCGATGCTTGCCTGCTCTGTTGCCACGTAGGTCTCAGAGGAAAGGACGGGCAAAAAGTCGCCCCATCAAGCCAGAGACCCACACGCGCAAAGCAGAAGGAGGGAGGCGGTGGAGGACAGAGCATCGGAGGGCCTCAGGAGCCAGGGGCAAAAGACCTGAAGACGGACGCCGTGGTTGTGAGGTTAGTGCCCAGGGTAGGGAGCTGCTCCCAAAGCAAGATGTCTTTGGAAAATGCAGCGCGTCCATCCCGGGAAGAAAACTGGGGAGAAGGGGTAGGTACATTCAGAAACCATTTCTGAAAACTGCTGTTGAATAGACCTTGTATATGTTGGAACTGCCTTTCTAGTTCACATTTGTCTTGCAAGCAGCCCTCGTAGAAGCTACGTATGGAAGCGACGTTTGTTCCGTTACTCTTGAGGATGGGTGGGCAGTTTCTCACTTGCTGGCTGATGTGTGGTGAGCTTTGCGCAGAGCAGCTTCCAGCCCTGCGTTTGCTCAAGCACGCCTGCACCCGCTGAGGGCACGGTGATTTTACTCTCTAGCCTTCCCAGCCCAGTTCATCCCTTGTCAGTAAGGCAGCCCGCGGCTAGTCAGTGAGTAATAGCCACAGCCAGGGCAGCATCGACACTGGCCCCAGCCCCAGCGGCTCTCCCTCCTCTGCTCGTCCATCTTCCCCGTAACGCAAGTCAGACATTTCACAGCCAGCCACCTCCAGCTGTCCTGTCCTAACAGGCACAGTCTGTTAGGAGAATTCAGCAAAAGAATAAGAGGAAGCAGAAACCGGTACCTGGCTTGTAAGGGAGCCGTGTTTGGCTGGAACGTGTGCGCGTGACAGGTACCTTTTTGTACGCTCCAGATTTGCACCTTGTGCTATGGAGTCTAGCAGTGGCTGAAAACTCTGTTCGTTCTTCCATTCCACATGACTGTCCTGTCCTATGCTGAGTGCAAACAGCGTTTGGCCCGGGAGCTGAGTCTACTTCCTGCTATATAGTGTCCTGAAGACTGGCGTCACTGCTATTTTGCTTTATGTGATAGCAATAGGCATTTTTGCGAGAGAAAAATATGTACAGGAAGCTCTCCAAGGTCAATATAACAGCGTAAATAGCCAGATGCTATTTCCCTGTGAATTGCAAGGTTGAGCAGCCGAACATTTCTTAGTCATGTAAATTATGAAAATTCTGAGAACTGCAGTGCAGACAAGAAATCTACAGCTGCTGAATCACTTTCTCTGGTTCAAAAATGACCATATCTTATCCTTTTGTTCCAGATTTTATTTGTGTTGAATGATTGTGTCTCTTCCTGTCAGATATAGGGATGGAGCTAACATCTTTGCTTTAGGATATTGTTCTTTTATTATCAAAAAAGGCGTTCAGCAGACTTGCAGAGATTCTCTTCAAGATGTGGGAAAAATAATACAAAACCAGTATTGAACTGTTTCTCTTAAGCTATCTGCAGTTAAAGTGATTATTGAACCCCAGGACAGGTTTAAGGGTAATCCAGATTAATATTGTTTTCATCAAAGCAATAGTGAAGTCATTTGCTTTTTCCCTGTTGCCTTAGGACCGACTTTAGAAAAGGCATACCATCAAGTGAATTTGGAATTATTTTGCTCCAATTCCTTTAAAGTTCAATTTTTATCAGTTACTGCTTGTAGTTATCTGATGTAAGAAAGACTACTTGCTTTCTGTATAATGCCACTGATAGGTGTTTTTTTCCCCATTTTCACTTGGGAAGTTAGAAATGTACTGTCTTTATAGTAAAAAAACACAGGATGAAAATGTACTCTTTTTTCTAGCACAATAAATAAATAAGGGCCATGCACAAAACAAATGGGATTGATTTGAAAGATGGGTGACCAAAATACTGTGAATACAGAACAGATATGAGAATAGCAGCATGTGTTAATGCTACAGACTTCAGTCTCATCTAAGAAATATGGGTAAATGCTTGTCTTTTGTGGCTACTTCTGGCCATTGCTGACTGTTGAATGCGATGGGCCAGGTGCTCACTCTGGTCCCAGAAAACCTTAGAGGCTGAAAGCAAACTGGCGATTGCTACAACACAGGAGTGAGCTGCTGCAAACGCTGCGTTCCTGAAACTCCCCAAAGCTACTGGCTGCTACCGGAGGCATGATGCTGGCCCTGCATAGCCACCTCTGGGGCTGTGCAGTAGAAGTTGGCTGTAGAAGTAGCACAAGAAGGAATTGGGAGATTGAGACAGCTACCCTGAGGATCCTGCAGAGCCAAATTAAGTTTTGGAGCTATTACAATTGCTGGGGCACCTCATTTGCCCCTCTTTGACTTGGCCAGGAGAACAAGCAGCCACGTTACCGAGAGGGGCTATTCTTTGCTCTTTATGAGGCCCTGAAGTACTCCTTGGTAATCAGGCCATGCCCAGGAGAGGTAACTTAGAAAATCAGGCACCTACAGCTATAAGCGACTCTGAGAAAACAACCCACAGAAATAATTGAAAAGATAAGCAGCAAACTGAATGTGCACGGAGCATAGAAATTAGCACCAGCACACGGAAGTTGTACACTGAGGGTGAGGGTATGCCGCGTGGCAGGTTTTCCTACAGTCTGCCCTCGGCAGCACTTGAAGTCTCTAAAGGAAATGAAACACTGGTGTGGTCCTTTCAGACATTTCCAGTCCGAGGGCAGTCCCCAGGCACCAGATCAGATGCAGCTTCTACGGCTTGGATTTATGCATCTGAGGATTAAAGCTAGTTGGTAGGAAAAACACCAGGAATGGGTGCCTGGGCACAATTTAAGCTTTGAGAATATGACAATTATTTTTAATTACATCAGAAGCACTATCACTTCAGAAGCTCTGCTTCATCAAAGATAAAAAGTCAAATGACAACAGACAAAGTGGCAGAGGAAAATATAGGGCACAACATTTCATGAAACAATTTATAATATCAAGATTGTTCATGTCAGGACATAGTGAGTGGAAAATGCACCTAAATTAGAATAATTAGGGTTAATGTGCCCTTTGCATTGGGATGAATAATTATTTAATCCACAGGTCAGAATCAGTCTCTTCGGGTTCCTCTGATATTTTTATATTTAATAGAGTGTAAGAGGATAACAGCAGAAATAAATAGCACTGCATCTGGAGGAGGTCTGTAGTCCATATAAACTTAATCATTTAAGCTAATTCTGCTCCATTCACTGTTTCTTCAGCTTGATCAGCCTATCTGCTTTTCTAGTGGAAACAGCATTCTTTTTTTTTTTTTTCCTACTTTTTCTGTTAATAATCTGTCTCGCTCTTACATGGCTTCTCTCAGTGATGCTGTCAGCAAGATGATGCCTTGTCCCAATTAGAAATTCAATCAATATTCACATAATGAGGGTTCTAGCAAAACCATGTCATTTAGTTCAAAGACATGGATACATTACTGTAGCTATTCAGGATTCAAGTAATTTAGGGCACCTCAGTGAAAAAAGATAAAATAAAGCTGAAAGGCTTAGAGGTAGTTAATTGTTACTATGGCAACTTCCTAAATAAGCTTTAGGTTCTAGTCATTATTCAGTTTATTTGGAGGCAGAACAAAAGCATTAAATATGAAACTTAGCTAAAGCTCAAAACAGTTCTGGGATCTTACAGTTTCCTGCTGGTCCTTACAGAGTTACTTAAAGTTTGTCCATTTCAGCTTTGAACTGTGTCCAAGAGCAAGATGCAGCCTGCATAGATTAAAAAATGGCAGAGTGTTACATAGCAACAATCTAATTTTAATAACTTTGGCAATTGCATTTTTACATTTTTATATCCCAGTAGAACTCTCTTAAATGTATTGTATGGGAAAGAAGCAGTCCTCAGTGAATCACGCTCTCATCTATCCATAAAATGCAGTAATTAAGACCTGATTTTCGAAAGTCAGCTCTAACTGCGAGTGCACATTTGTCACCTCCCAGTATGGGATGCAGTCGCCTCAAACCTTTTGGGAACTCAGCCCCTACCAAACGCTGGCTCTCAACATCGCTGTCACATGGCGAAACTCATAAATGGATCTGTGGAATCCCGTCAAGCTAACCCTAGAGTTCTTCCTTCCAGGAAACCCCCCTGTGCAGAAGAGTGGGGACACATTTTAGGCTGGTCCCTAGCCAGTACTGTAACAAACCTGATAATTAGGAGCCAGGAGAAAGGTTGCCATATCGAAATCTTGCCATGCTGATCATGTCCATTTGTGTTTCTAATGTGAACATGAAAGAATATATTCAGCCTCTGCGGAGCTGGAGTAGATTTAAAGAGCCTTACTTCTGCAGGCAGCAACGGAGCCAGCAAAGGGAGGAGACAAGAGAGTCGGGTAACTCTCAGCCACTACACCTTAATTAGCTGAAGATCCGTATCAACCTAAACTTTCTGCGTTTCCTCAGCAGCTGTAGCTCCCTTCCGTAACTGCTCCATAGCACGTGATAAAATCAGCGGAGGCCACAAAATAAGATCATGCCTCAGTAGCAGATGCTCCATAGCTTCTCACAGAAGTAACTTCTTAGCTCAAAACAGCTTTCGCTCTTCTGTAGGCTGGAAATCTCTGAAGTCACCGAGTCATAACTGCAAAGTTGTTAGGCAATGATGCCTTCAGTGTGAAGATCCTTAGAAGATAACTCCAGAGGTAAATGTGTAAGCAGTGTAGACTGAAGTAACAAGTTCTTCTCAGAAACAAGCAGGACAAGTTACCTCGCTGTGAGCTCAGTGCTCCTAAGGGTGACTGGCCTCTTGAAAACTGCCTCAGGTAGCTTAGCTCTGCAGGGTGGGGAAACTGCGGTACGCAGGTGTCTCTCGAAGGGGGTAAAAGACAACACAAGATTGATGGACTGTTTTGTATGTGGTCAGGAGTCAATGTGATGTTGTCATAAAATAACCCCCTTCCCCACCGCCCGCAAGCCTGTCTGCTTGTCTTTAAACAAAGAGAAGTAGCTCATGCAGTTTATGCACAGCTTGGTAACGTGAGAAGCGGATGGCCGCAGCGTGCCACGACCACCAGAGGCATGAGGTTGAAAAGGGATTAGACAAGCTCCCGGAGGACAGATTTCCCAGTGGCAAGAGGAGTCACCTGGGCCAGGGCACACCTTGTTGTGTTTGACAGCCTCGGAGTGATTCTAGACCTTCCTCCACAGTCAGCGTAGGGGAACAGGCACTGCCAGGGCATGGCTCATTCAGTCCTAGGTATTAAACTAAAAGAGATCGGGGAATTAGCCTGTTTCTCTTCCCAGATCTTGAATTATGAAACAGAGAAGTCTTAAAATAATGAGTCTCTTCATTCTTTTTCTAAATGAAATTGCTCTGTTAATTTTTTTAAAAAATGCCTTTGTTCTGAAATATAAGTTGAACATCAAAACTTCATGATATAAAACAGTCATGATGGAAGTAAACTGGTTCAGACTGGTTCAGGATACTTCAGCAGACTTAATTCTGTTGATATTTCTCCCTTGTTTTGTCCTGAGAGAATTCCAGACTGCCTTTTTTTTGTTGTTGTTTTTTCTGATTTAGAACAGTAAAAATACTCTTGCAGATTTCACATGTTGAAAAAGGAATGTGCATCCAGCTGCAGTAGAAACTGGGGTTTTTTCCCCATCTGAAAGGCTGTACAACGTGCAGCAATTCTGCATTGCCTATTACTTACACCACTCCTTTTCTATGGAAACCCAGTCTCCAGAGTTGTAATTCAGGGAACTATAGTAAGGACTAACTTTGCTTAATTTATAAGAAGAGGAAAAGAAAACCTGCTGAGGAAAAAACAAAGGAGAATATGGTCTGATCCCAAACAGTGCTGTTAAATCAGTCTGAGCATTATTTATTGTATTTTATTTTCTTCACTGTTATACAACCACAGCATCCGTCTGTCTGCTCTGTTGCAAGGTTAGTATTTTCAAGGTTAGCACAGAAGTAATCAAACATTCAATGGGGGTATGAATATTCATATCAAGACACATTATGAGAAAGTAGATAGAGGCAAATATGCAATTTAAATATAGACTACGGGAGGAAATGGGACATGAAACAGTAATTAGATAGTGAAAATTACATGTTATTTACATAGGTAAATACACTGCTGGGGTTATGCATGTGATCTTTTCTATTAGCATTTGTTTGTTTGTGATTTAACCCTGATTTTAAAAGAGGGTTTTTTACAACATAAAAATGGGCAGAGAAGAATGCTTTCCTTGTACTAGAAAATCTGCACTGCTTGCAGGATTACTGATTTGGGCTGTGTCAGCCAGGTCTCACAGCTAATGTGAGTCAGAATAGGTCTGTACTGCAGAAATTAGTGGTGTCCGTTCTCTAGAAGACAGGCTTTCTCCCCAGCCTTGCTTATGTAATTCACTGCTATTTGGACCACTTGGAAGCCTGTGGGTGCTGGCAACAAATGCCAGAGCTCCTACGGCCCAGACTAGGTGGAAATCGTACTGCACTACTGAATTGCCTGTGGGAAGAGCAACTAGAAGGGGACAAAAGCATTGCTTTCCCTTGTTCAGGGAACACCCAGATCTAGATTAAGTTTCCTGCTTTTCCTTTCAGAAACAGAAATGTGGCTCTAGCCTAGTTAGATCAGTACCAGCGTGCATCATGAAGCTCCACAGCCATCATAGCAAAGACAGCAACACTCATTTTTAGTTCTGCTGTGAACCACCTCATGTTGCTGGATTCTCTCTCCCCATGACTGCTGACTGCTCCTTTTTCCTTTATCATTTAATGGTGCCCTTCTCCTTTAGCCAAGAGGAAGGTAAGAGAAAAGGCTTGACTAATATACCTTCTTTCCTTTCTTCAGCCACCAGCATCCTTCCCTTACCATGACAGCTGCCATGAGTATGGAGTTAGTTCATAGTTTGGGCTTCCCAGAGAAAATGGATTGTAGGGAATTAATAGGGGAAGAGGGATGAGAACAGGTGTCCCTCTTGCAAAGGCTCAGTTATTCCTTAGCCTTTCGCCTCTGGGTTGCTTTTAGTTGGGTACCTCTACTGAGCCTGAGTCTGCAAGCAAGAAAACCAGCTTCAGGGTATGTAACATACATTTATTGGCGAATACATGCAGTGGACCGCTAGGACTACCGTGCTATGGTGCCATGCAAATGTTCTTGTGACTCTGGATGAGTCTCTGCTGAACAGGTAGTCATCAGTCAGGTGAGGAAGGGTCTGCCTCTTGCTTCTTGGTGTAGGCTGATCTTTGATGTTGCTGATTCGCTGTCTTAAC
>NW_010525543.1:0-17534 GCF_000687285.1 Phaethon lepturus | reverse complement strand
CTTTCCCTAGGATTTTACAGCTTTTCATGTCAGTATTTTCCTCTTGAATCCCTGAGCTTTAAGTAACCCCATCTCAGCAAATACTGTTTAGTCTATTGTTTTGGTTTTCTTTTCCTGCACAGGTTTAGCTCATGGGCTTTCTCACACCTTAAGAGCATTTTTTCTATAAAACTCTATCACGGTGACAACTGTATTGTGCAAAACCAGGCTGGGGCTCATAGAGAGCTGAAGCCCTCAGCCACAGGGTACGAAGAGTTATATCTTCCAACCCAACTCACATTAGCTGCCCCAATGACATAAGGAATTGCAGCATAAAGCTCAAAGAAAAATCTGCGAGACAAGTGCATGACACTGCAGTGCAGTAACATTTTCAAGAAATTCTGTGTGTAGGCTCCTGAGCTGGCACTTAGCAAATGCCCAGAATCCAGAGAGGGCACTGCCCTGACGGAGCTCCTCTGCTCCTTAATACAGAGAAACTAAAACATTTGACAGTGACTGGGTGTTTTTCCAACAGGGAAGTGTCTCAAACTTGGTGTTCTGGGTACATTCCAAGATGGCAAGTCCCACTCTATTTTTAAATTCACCTGACATTGAAAAATATGGGTTACTATCTGTTCTTTTTAAAATCCAATTAAGACTTCAGTTTAGCAATCAGGATAATGCAACCTTTGTCCTTTGTTATCTTTAATTTTCCACTTGCTTTTCATCAGCACACAAGTGCTTGTGGATATAAGGAAAAACCCTGAGAACTCTTCCTATCTTTCATGCATGCTTCAATACGCAAAGACTCTGTGTGTGTGCGTGTGTATCTGTCCTCTGCAGAGCAGCTGTGTATTGCTAAGGATTTGCCACTTCTCCTTGTGGAGATGGCAGCACATTGGTCCTTATTCTTTATAGAAAGTTTATTACTTTTTGTGAAGTACCTTGAGACTTTGTGGAATAAAAGAGTGTGTTGAGATAAAGATTATTTATTATTCATGACTCCAAATACATTTGTTCATACATTTTAAAGCTGGAAACAAGTGTGTGATAAGAGACAGCTGCATAGCTAGGACTCTTACTGCAAACGTGCAAATCATTTTTCAGATCTGGAAAGAGGTGGTAGGCCCAAGCAAGCGTGGGGTTTTTTTTTCCCAACAATATCAGATGGGCTAATGAAAGCTATTACTTCTCCCTCATAAAACAGCAAGATCCCCAAAATGAACTAAATCTGTTGATAACAATCACACTGTAGATAATAGCACAGCATGCAACAAAGGATGTAAAAATGTCATAAAGATGACCTCGTCTCTGATTTGAATCTTTTCTATGAGGAAGACATCCTGCAAACAGAGCTACCATAAGTATCCCTTATCCCTGTGTGCCCAGCTTCTCCAACAAAAATTGCTTAAGGCAGCAAGAGGCAATTCAGCTGAAGAAACAAAAGCAAAAGCAGTCTTCTTGCAGAAACTAGACATTTTGTAAAACCAAATGGAGCAGAGAAGAGTGGATGTCCGTGACTGAAACGACCATGACAAGACAATCTCTCGGTATGTCAGCTGGATAAAATAACAACAGACTTCTCTGTGGACATCTGATTGAAACTCACTCATATCAGGCCTCTGGGTTTTCTCAGAGAATGGAAATTAAGATTGCAGCAACTTTTCTCCACCTGTTCAAATGCATTCCAGTTCTCCATTTTTCCTCATTCAGGGGGCACGGAGGATTGAACGTCTCCTGTTGCTTTTGGATTCGGTTTGGAGTTGCTTGAATATTTCACAGGAAGCACTTTTTAGGGGGAAAATGCATGTAACACGGCTGAAATCGTATGAGCACCTGTGGCATTTCAGACCCAAAGAAGGCCAGAGTGCCACACAGCAAGCCATATTTGTTGCAGTCACATCTAGGGACCTTGAAACAAAAATGTTTTATTCCACCTTCTTGTTTGGCAGTTCAGAGGAGCCTCTGGGGAAGGCAAAAGCTAATTTATCTTTTCCTGCTAACAGATTAGTAGTCAGTTCCATTTAGGATGAATCCCAAATGATTATTTTCCTCCCTTTTACACCATTCAGGATGAGGAAGTGTTACAATGGTCATCTGGAAGGGCTTATTTTTATATTAAGGATAACTACAAATTTCAACAGTGGTTTGTTTCTGAAAACTGCAGGTGACTTTTTGAATCACAAAAACAAGACAAAAAACATCCTGTTCTGTACCTTGCTGTGCTCAGCACTGTACAGTAGTTTGGTGGAGTCCATTTTCAATGAATGACTCTTAGGGAAAAACAAAACCTGACGTGTCATGAGAAGAAGACACTGCTAAATTTCAGGTTCTTCTGCACAGAGGAGCAGACGTCATATACATTGTGTGTGACTATGAAATGTTCCTCAGATAACAGTGATAAACCCTTTTCAGAGTAAACAGGCATCAAATCAAATGTGTCCAAAGTCAACTAACTGCCTCCCTCTACGGAAAAGTAGCAATTTGTAAATGACCTTGCCACCAGCTTCATCTTCAAGCGTTCACATACCTTTCCAAAAACATCCCCTTTAGTCCTTCTCTGACTCAATTCTCCTATCCTTCCTCTTCCTCTCTGTTAAAACCTAAGATATTTGTACAGAACAGGTCATAGGAGAGGGTCTAACCCCAGGTGAGGAATTTAAGTACTATTGTAATTCATTATTTCTCTTCACATTTTCTTTCACTTAAGATATTCCATTTTCTTTTTTTTCTGATTTTTAGCTCTCAAAACTGAGCAGCTATTTTTTAAGGTATTAGCTAGCTTGTTTCCAGCTTAGATTCCCTAAATGCATAGGCTTCTGCTCTGCAAGACTTTCTCACACAGTAGACATTCTGGCATAAAATCTTTAAATCATTGGTTTGAGGAACAGATTTCACCATTTCTCTGCATGCTGCCCAAGATAGGTGCAGTGACTGCCTGCGACTCACGAACGCCTTTTCAAATGATTAATTCATGCCTCATGCTCAAGAACACACACAATATCATGATGAACTTTTCCATACAGGAAAACAATATCTCTAGGTACTTGTGTTCAAGATTTGATTTATATAAATGACATTTTGCATGTAAATGTACAGACAGCCATTTCACTGCCTGCCAAGAGGCATTTGAGCTAAACACAATGATGCTCCTCTTAATCTAAAATGTCATGTTCTCATGTGCACCTACCACAAAGGTTATCACACACATCAGAAAGTAAACAAATTATCTGGCAAATAATTAGCCTCACCAAATCTGTGCCTTTTTCTTCCTGGTTAAAATAACTTCTGACAAGGAATATGACTCCCAAATAAGCATCCATCAATTCTGGATGCCTGACTTAAGATGATATGAAAATACTAATTGCCTTCCATTCACCTCAAGAAGAGTTGAGTCCCAGCTCCGGGGGGACTGAACAATTGAACAGCTGTGCTCTGAAAATGCCAAGCCCTGGGCTAAAGGCTTCCTGGCAATCCTGCCCATAAAGCTTCCTTGGGGTTTTATGAATAACCAAGGGCCTCACTCTCTGTCGTTCCCGAAACGGGACTTGCACTCTGAGCCCTGCATAGGTAGATCTTTTATAACAGGAGATGGCTCTGGCTGAATGCGTGTTGAGGTCTGTGTTTCTTCAGAAAAACGTGAGTGGCAAACATTACAGAGCATCTGTTCTTTTCTCTCTCTGGAGTTCAAAAGGTTCTCAGGCTTCTGATGTACAACTGGAAGACCTGATCTGCTACTTCAATACATATTTATCGAGTATGTCTGATGTGTCCGTTGTCTGCTCTACAACCACTGCAGCATGACTTTCCCAGGCCCCAGGACCTTTCCCCAGTACTGAGGCTGCAGCAGTAGCACTTCAGCCACTACTGATGATACTCATTGCCTATATCTACCTATTGATTCAGCATGTTATAGGTAGGTCTGGGGAGAATATGAATCCCAAGCTCTGAAGGAAAAATTTGAGTCATGATGATTGCATGAGCCTCACCCTCCTTTTGCAGAAGGCTACAGTCACTGCCTCTTGTTGCTGGGCAAACTTCTCTCCTGTTCTGCTACAGGGTATATAGATGCAGGCAATTCTCCAAATTTCAGTTAGCTTTTTCACCTTTTTTGCCTCCTATTTTCTTTTTAAGTAATCAAAGTCTGAGTTATTGATCCCTCCTCTAGCAAAACAACCCTGAGGTCTGTATTTTGTCACAGGGGTAGTTAAGGTACTGTCATGCAACAGCTATCCTACAGAGTGACATTGCCTACAGCTCAGAAGCCGCCTTATTTCCCATCCTAGATTGTTGAACGGGAAGCCCAAGTGAGGCTTGCATCATTTTAGTCTCTCTAATGTCAGATACAATGTATATAAATTTGGTTTTGCCATGTGAAAAATAAAGCAAAAAACTGCAGGCTTTCCAATGCATGCCCAAATTTTCAGTTGAGAGATCTCAGACAAGATTTCTTTTTCCTTTACACATACGCACACTATATATAATGAGGCAAAGAAAAAGCGGGCCGCAGTTTGTCTGAGGAAACTTAATTTTTTTCACTTTAAAACTGAGCAGGAAAAAAGGACTAAAATGTGGATCTTGTTTCGGGTTTTTTTTTTCTTTCCTGCATGTTGAACCTTTTATTCAGAAAAAATCATAACAAAGAAGATATAAAAGAAACATAAAAAGGAAATGTTCTTTCATTTTCAATCACAACAAAATTGATGGCATGTTTCACTGCAAGCACTAAATTCCTCCTACTTCAGACTGAAGGAAATTTTTCCAAAACCAAATGGTGCATATATCTACCATAAATTAGGAGAGCCTATAGAGGTTGCTATTGTTCAAACGGTGTTACTTTATTTTTTCATTGAGG
Organism: Phaethon lepturus; assembly: GCF_000687285.1. Taxonomy (NCBI): domain Eukaryota; kingdom Metazoa; phylum Chordata; class Aves; order Phaethontiformes; family Phaethontidae; genus Phaethon; species Phaethon lepturus. Next base: position 12,700 of record NW_010525543.1, on the reverse strand, counting down.
TGGCTAAACATCATTCTTCTGCTGTCCTTCAGCCCTGCCTGTGAGCTACAGTACTTTATTTTCCCTCCGATATTTTTCAGTAAGGCAAGCTCCCAGTGCTATCAGAGGCAGCCTGTCTGAGTAACAACAAAATGAAAACAGCCTTAAGATTTGAATGTACAGGAACATTAACTGTAGTCTAATTGCTTAAAAGGCTGAAGGCTTGCCCTTGAGCATGGATCCAAACTTCACATGAGTACAAGGACAGCATACATGTCCAGCAAGGTGCCCAGAAGGGTCTGAGTGTCCTGCATTGTAGGGGAAGTTGCACAGGCATAGGCAAAGAGGGGCAGAAGCTTGCAAACTACAGGGCATCAGCTATTTTCACCTGAAGGGTTGCCCCCGCCTCTAACCTGCTCCTATGATGGATGCTGATGAGGGTGTCAGCTCTCACAGGTGGTGGACCTTCCCAGGAGCAGCAGGAGTCCTCTGATATTTTGACCCAAACCAAATTTCTTCTTTGAAAGTCAGTAAAGAGACTTTGAGAATGAAGGAAGCATGGCTGCAGGGGACACACACAGTTGTTTGGGATCGGAAGGGCAAGGAGGGATGGTCTGTAACAGAGGCTGAGTCAAATGTTAAGGCAGAGGAATAATCACAGTCAGCTGCCTGTACCACTGGTCCCTTAACCAAATTCCAAATTCAGGACCAAAGTCCTGAATTTTCCTCCTTTACTTCCTTTCTCTCCCATCCTACCATCACTGCAAATCTGAGTTTTCTCTGCAGAACTGAGAAGTCTGGAGTTGGCTCAGTTCTGTGGCTGTACCTGGAGGTTAGAGTCTCCAGGCCTGAAACAGAAGGAGAGGTAGAGCGCAAAGCTTCTACAGATGTTGCTGTCCTGCAGTCATAAGTTAATGCTGCCCTTTTCAAGGGTTGCAAAAGTATTGTTTCTTGTGCAAGAGCCAGCATCCCAGGAAGGGCTCAAACTGAGTCAAACCGCCACTTGTGCTTGTTGCTTACCCTTGCGCATGGTAACCTCTGGCTTAAAACCAAGTTCGTGGCACTTAACTGTAGAACTGATGATGGGCTAAATTGCTTCCTGAGTGGCACCCACAAATAAATATTAGAGCTGATCAAACAAAACCCAAGCCTCTGAAGTAACAGCAAAAACAGCAATTAGTTTAAATTTGTCCTTCAAAACATAATTTTTTGGAAGCTGAAAATAGTTCAGTTACAGCATTTTGCTGAAAGCCAAAAAGAGACTATACATAAGCTCTTTTCCAGGATCCAGCAAGGGAAAAGAAGGCAAAACAGAGGAAACCATGGAACCACATTGCACCCATTTCCACCCCAGGCCTGTGGTTTTGCGGTCCCATATGCCATCAGGACAGTGATAGCACCTCAGTCTCCTGACTGACATGGTATGAAAGAGCTGGTGAGGGGCTGTGGTGCTATACGGACACCAAACTCCAATCCAGAGGGACCCTCTCACTAGTTTCCACTTCATACTATGGTACCTGTCCTACCACAAGAACTGGGAACTGGGAGCAAGAATGCACTGGCAGACTATTTTGATGAACACAACTAGCAGAGCAGGGATGTCTGTTTCTCTAGAAAAACTTTTGCTAAGTGAAAATTAGAAGTCTAGACAAACATGACAAAACCACAGAATTCTCTCTGATGTGTATAGGCAGCTTCTTTAGAGGTGATAGCATGCTCTAAGTTATATATTCATGTGAATTTGACATTCTTGTGCTAAAATTCACATTTGGTTTTATGCACTTTCAGGTGTGTCTTGTGCTGGTTTTGGCTGGGATAGAGTTAATTTTTTTCATAGTAGCTAGTATGGGGCTGTGTTTTGGATTTGTGCTGGAAGCACTGTTGGTAATGTAGAGTTGTTTTCATTGTTGTTGAGCAGTGCTTGCAGGGAGTCAGGGCGTTTTCTGCTCCTCACCCCCCACCAGTGAGGGGGCTGGGGGTGCACAAGAAGCTGGGAGGGGACACAGCCGGGACAGCTGATGCAGGCTGGCCACAGGGATATCCCATACCATATGGCGTCATGCTCAGCATAGAAAGCCAGGGGAAGAAGAAGTGGGGGAATGTTCAGAGTGATGGTGTTTTGTCTTCCCAAGTACCCATTACGTGTGATGGAGCCCTGCTTTCCTGGAGATGGCTGAACACTTCCCTATTGATGGGAAATGGTGAATAAATTCCTTGTTTTGCTTTGCTTCTGTGCGCAGCTTTTGCTTTACCTATTAAACTGTCTTTGCCTCAACCCATGAGTTTTCTCACTTTTACCCTCACAATTCTCTCCCCCATCCCACCAAGGGGGAGTGAGCAAGTGGCTGTGTGGTGCTTAGTTGCCAGCTGGGGTTAAATCACGACACATGTGCTTGCGAGCCTGGGCCCCAGACTGGATTTTAAGTGCAGGTCCTTTAAATCGTTACCTGGTGCCAGGTCTTCTGAGCTAGTGCTTTCCAGTTCTTTTCTTGGATTCTTAACTTTCCCGGAATTATTCAGGGGAGATTCAGATTACCTGACCGTAGGCTGCCTTCTCTTTTAAGGACCTCTATACAGTTGTCCACATGTCCCTAAGGGAATACGAATGCAAACCCACTGCCTGCCAACGCTTTCGAACACCCAGCACCTTGGAATTATGCTTTTGCAATATTCAGTTATATTGCATCAAGTAACATGTACAGAATACATTTTCACAAGTGAAATATTCTCAGAATCATCTAGTAAGCTAAGATACCTTTTATTTTAACAGCATAGTTAGTGGTTTTCACGTAATATTTAAGTGTGAAATCATTACCATGAATAATTCAACTGTGTTTTTTTATCTTGGTTTTTTTTTTTTTTTCTATTCACACTCTCCATTAGCAAAGAAAACCTGGTGAGTGGAGTGCTGCAAGAACACTAAATTCATGAGTTGATAAAATAAAATATATATGCTGAAGTGTTTCTAAGAGGGATTTATTATTCCTGAAGTACAATATAATTACAGCATTTGTGGATTCTAACTTTGTTATTATACGTTCTTTGACCTATTTGTTAAAAACTTCTTGCATATAATGTGTTTCTTGTACAAAGCAAATCTGTGGAACTCCACCAGAAAATAGCACTCCTGACATTATTATGATAGAACAAAGTAATATAAAATGTATTTGCTAAGAAGTTAAAGAGTATCAAAATTGTCACTGCATCCATTTAACTTACCATTTAAGTCAATTTGCTTTATTCTTCCAGCAGATTCCTGCCTCGTTCCTTGCTCTTGGCTCATGACTTCTGTTCTCATGCCACGCTCACTCTGTGGCTAACTATTTAACATATTCTTTTACATCTTTCTCATTCATTGTGTGGCTTCAGTGCCTTATTTACTGCATTACTCTGACTCTCTGTGGATGGAAGATTTACTAATGCCCTCAGAGGTTTTTGTTTGTGGGGTTTTTTTACTATGGAATCTGAGCACTTAACATAAACTGATGTCTTTATCTTCACAACACCTCTGTGAGATACTCTTCTTCCCCTTTTACATATGAGGAACTGAAGGATAGGATAAAGGCACAATACTAAAAGGTAGAGGTTTGTTTGCTTGTTTGTTTATTTCCAATTTATAAGACATAAATCATTTATAGCCATTTATACTAATATATTCATTCAGTAAACAGTTCTGATTAGCGCCTTTTCAAGTAGCCCTTCTGCAAACCAGACCCAGATATCCCTTACACAAAGAACAAAATGCAGTTTACTAAATGCCTCTGAAAAGTTTTGGTTTTCATTAGTTGCCCAACAATACAGGAGGGGTTTTTTTTGGCAAAGTTAAAATGCAGTTGTCCAGAGCATCTCATATAATTTTAAACCATAAGACTTAAAACCATAAGACTCTCCTCTCTTCAGCTCCTTGTCTCACTTTAAAGAGTATAATTTTTTGCAACAAATGCACCATTAATGATACAGGTGCCACTACATCACTCTGACCACAAGTCCACAGCTCATGTGAACAAAGTATGAGTAGGCAATGAACCGCTGTCTCACAAAAGCATATACTGACACAGTTCAGAAGCTGAAGTGATATTAGGATTTGTTTTCTGGTGGAAACAGCTCTCCTATCCCACAACAGGTCACAACTTTTTTTTAAGTCCATTTGCCAAACTACAGAGGTATTTCATTTCCCAATTAAGCAGTTTTAAGATACTCTTGCTACAGATTAACCTATGAGCTTTTTTCCCCAGAATCTTTCTGGTAAATGACAGAAGAAATTTTCACAATATATGTAAAGTTTATGGGAAATATGATGCTAAAATATGGCAAAGCCATAAGCTACTGATAATGGGTTCCCATAACTGACAACTTTACAGACTATCACTAGAAACCTGCTAGTTTTGGAGGTTCAGTTAAATCAATAAAAATTTCCTGTATGTTTGTAGTATTGACTGTTACATGTATCTTTGAAATATGCTTCCAAGATATGATAGATGATTTGAAGATCAGCCAATTTAATCAAACACATCAATCCCTATATTCCTATGAGTTCATCTGCAGGAATGTGGTGGGTTTTGAATGTATTTTTTTCTGTGGGAAAGATTAACATTTAATTATGTTTATAATGTTGGAAATTAAAACTTTCTCATTATTTCATGTTGATTTTTAAAAATGCTACAGCTGGGCTTTTCCTTTCATAAATGTGATTATCAGCTGATTTTTGGCTTAAAAGTGAGGAAAAAAATCCCCATTACTTATTTAGCTAATTTCATTGAGTTGCAAAGTACCACTTAGCATGCTTTTGAAAAGATAGCTGTGAAGCCAGTATTACAGTAATGTTAGCTGGTGCAAACTAATTAATTCTAATTTTCTGTTTAATTAATGGGAGTAACTGGTTATTGGAGAAAGAGACATTCATTTGTAGATTTAAAAAAAAAATATTTTGAAACCCTGATAAAATCAAGTGAGATGACAGCCCTTTTCCTTTTGGGTGCTCAAATATGTGGGAGCACGGCATCAGCTGTAGCTAGGGCAACTGTTTTGTTGTTGTTTTTTAAAGAAAAGTAGTTAACCTTGGTTATGATCTTATGTAGCTTTATGATGTTGTCCTTAAAACATTTAAGGCTTGGGGTCCGTACAGAGTCAGTCACTTATCCAACTGGCAGGGTGTGCAGGTTTGTTAACTTATTTTGTTTCATGGACACTTTGCTAATCGTAGCACAAGCCTACTGTATGCTATTCATCTCCTTGCTTCCACAAACGAAGGGCTTTAACTGTTGTTTCATGATTGTGCTGGGAAGGAATATGTCTGGTCTATTTTTAACAACTTTGTGTCAGAGAAAGAGGTGTCTTCTTTTCAAGGCTTTTCAAAGTACAGAGACCTTAAAAATGTTCTTCACTTTATCAGCTTGCAGTGCTCACACAAACAGAAATGAGACAGGGAAGAACAGGAAGGTCAAACTTGCATAAACACACTGTTGCACATGTTAACTGCCAGGAGAAAGAGCAACATGCAGCTGAACTGAATGCATTATGCAGAGAAGACAGAAGATGCTATTCTGGCAAAGTCAAATTTCTCTTTCATGCAAGCTCCCATGTGATAAAGCTTAGAAGTACTATTTCCTTTTAGTAATGTAAGAAGCATAAACTAAAATGGATTATTATGAATCTGACATGATGTTTTTAATAACAAAGGCAGAAGAAGCTCTACAATTTCTTTGTTTTAAAGTTTAGAGACATCAAAGATATGGTTGGATTTAATGATCTTAGAGGTCTTTTCCAACCTTAATGATTCTGTGATTCTATGTTTTTGTACATCTATCAGCAAAAATCTAAATTTCCTAGCACTATCATTCTAATAAAGCACTACTTCTTTCCAGGAATTCCACTTTCTGCTTTAGAGAGAAATCCACCAGAAGATAACCTCCTTATCCTGAATTTCATATGTAGAAAATAGCTAAATCTGACACCAGATGATTTTAGGAAGAAAATTCAAAGCCAACCCGTTTTCCTTTGAAAAAGCCATTTGAAACCTTTAGGGGACAGATATAGAAACATAATTTAAAACTCCCTCTCACCCTGAAGTGATTGGGACTCATTTCAATAAATCCAGTGTTTGCTACACATGGAAGATTTCCTCCTCTCTTACCACAGGCCCTGGACACTTTGGGCTACTCTTTCATTCTGCTACTTCCTATATCAGTGCACCTCATTCTGCTCACGTGATTCAGTCAGATTTGTTTTTACCTTCAAGAAAATGCCTCTCAAATTATTCGGATTAAGCCTGTGGGAGAACTGCCTGGCTTCCCCTGTGACGCAATGAAGCAGCACCCCACAGCCCTGCCTCAGGCCATGCCAGTGACGTGCAATCTCAGCTTTGCTTGTTGGCCATCTCTATTTCTCCACTGACAATATTCAAGGACTGGGGAGAAGTTATGCTGTCTGGCACGATCTCTGTTGGAAAGGACTGTTTGTATTTGTAACGCAAAGCAGACGTGATTTTAGAACCTGATCTCTTTGACATCAAAGGCTGCGGAAGATTAGAAATGCTTGGATTTGCAGTTCATTAAAAAAGGTATTTCCCCCTGTAGAAGAATTGGCTTTCTCAACTTATTTGCCTCGCTTTTCTCTTGAGTGTATATTTCCATTTGTGTCTTAGTGTGTTCTGGTAGTTCTATGAACTATGTATCTTTTTTCCCCCCCCAATTAGTTCCTGTGGGACTATTTTATTAAAGTCTTTGGCATTTAAAATACGTAGATGATATCATTAATCTGATTAAAGTGTAGGAACAAGTTGATAATATGAAATGTGAAAAGGCAGTGCAAAGTACAATTACTAATATAATTATTTTCATTATAAATACAATTACATTTTCAGTTGTTGCTCACTTAACCTTTTAAATTTTTTCCCACCTCTGAGACAAGTAAGTTTTTCATTAGCTCCAATCTACTGTTGTGAGAGGCAGCTCTTTAGGAGTATTTAGGTATTGATGACTGAGGTGGACAGAATGATTAGCAGAAGGATACAAGCCTTTTATCTCTCTGTGACGGGTCTGAACTCAAACAAGTAAAGGCAGCTCAGCTAGTAGAACTGTTCATTTTCCTAGGGGGAATGAGCAACTGGGGTCTCAGTTTATTTTCTGGTGGACAATGGTTTTACTGAAAAATCATGACAATCTATAGGCTTGTAGGTAATGTCAGGAAAATGAGCCACAAAATACCATTTCATCTCTAGAAGTGTCCCAGGAATGATTTTTAAGACCCACTATATTCTGCTTCACTGGCAGGCTACCACCAATGACATTTTATGACTAAATTAGAGTAGCTCTTGCATCTGGGCATGATGGGCAGTGAAATAAGCTGATGCCGTAAGAACTGCAAAGCAAAAATAGTGAAAATAATAAGGAGGAAGTGATTCAAGGCAGGAATTCAGGATGAAGAAAAGAGATTTAATTTTGATAGGAAAGAAGGCAAGCTCCTGGGGTTTTATATAGGCTCATTCTAGTGTGATACAGTTCTCTAGGGGAGCTACTGTGTTTTGCATTGAAATTGAGCCGTATCTAACCCCACTTCTTTTCTTCTTGTCCCCTCTAAAACAGCTATCAGGGAAAGACTGAGCTGGTAGAGTCTGAATGGAAGGAAAATGCTGGCTTTGAAGCCCACTAGTCCACACGAGTTCCCACACCTATACTACAGTTGGGACTAATCAGTAGGTGATGCTTTTTATTTCTGATGGTTTTTCATGTTGCTTCCCAGACAGCACTGACTTGAACTAATGCAAGCAGATACTTCCAAGCCTCAATCTAGATCCCTGAGGGTAGTAATTCAAAATTGAACTTGTTGATGTAAACCAAGGAAGACTTAATTCAAAAGGCTTGTATCTGTACAATGATTCATACGCATCTAATCCTGGGATTTCTTGATCTCTCAGTTAGAGGAGTGGGTTGGGAAACCAGAATTCGGTTCTTGCTAACACTGTCTCGGTACAATTTTTGCTGTGGGATCATTTTCTTCCTGTGTATTTGGTTTGCCCATCTATCAAACGAGTCAAAAGAGTCTATAATAAAAATAATAATTTATATTTTCAGAAGTACTTTTTATTTTTTTTCTTATTAGGTTCTATAAAATCCGTTGAAGTTTCCACATGTTTATGTCTCTGTGTGTATGCCTCCTTGTCTTCTCTGGTAAAGTGTCTTCTAACTGCATGAGGCTGCAGTTAGTGAAATGGGGTAGGGGCTGTTACATATTGGTTGAAATTAGGGTGAATCAAGCATTGCACATGAAGCATGTATTTTTCTCATAGAGTTAATCTCAGTGTAAAGGAATCAAAAATATTTTTGCAGGCTCTCCTGATGGGAAGCAAGTGAATGAAAAATCAGAACTGCTCTTAATCTATATGACACCTTAAAGAATCACACAGGAACCAATTCTGCCTTTCAGTCACAATTAAGGGTCGTAAAGTTAACCTAAAATCTCAGTGAAGAAAACCCAGTATGCAGCTGCCATTCCAAAGCTCAGCCCTACAGGCTACCTGGTTGAAAGGCTGAGGTATAACACAGCGTTAGAGAAGCAATGTGGAAGAACTTAGCAAACAAGATCTGCAGGTGATGGCTCACAGATAGGGTTTTTTGCTAAATGAGCAGCAAAGTATTATACCATTAAGTATTAAAAAAGATGACCATACAGAATAGCAGATTAACGTACAGCTCTGAAAGATGAGTCCTGATCCAGATTCAGTGCTTAGCATGTATGCTGGATAAAACCTCAGAGCCTGATTTTTGCAAAGATTATTAAAGATTCTATGAATACCTCTAATGCTTAGGGAGCAACTGTGACTAAGCGCTCCTGTGCAAGGCACTTATCCCAGAATAGTTTGCAGGATCTAAAGTAGAATCCTGACAAGACTAGAGCTAGAGCCCAATTGGGAGTTTTAATCCCTTTTCTGGCACACAGGACAGTCCCTGGCCTCTGCTACTGTATGGGCCCCTTTGCGTGTTGCCAGTGTTGTGCCCCTTGATGCTCCCATTCGGAGCAAAAGGAGAATCTGCCAAGATTCACACACACTTTCTGAGCCTGGGAGCCCCTTTAGCTTGTCCCAAGTACTACACAAAGTGCATGGAGTGGCAACAGATATAATGCGTCCAGAGTGACTTATGGACACTGGTAAACATTACTTTAGCTCTATAACTTGAGAGGTGGAAGATGTCTAATTAGGAAGAAAAGCACAAAACAGAAGGAATAATGAAGAGATAACAATAATGAGGCAGGGGAGAAAAAAAGAAGCAGGTGTTTAGTGACTCCCACAAAGAATAGACACATATGAAGGCAACTATTCAGGAATCGGCAAACTCTAATTGAGGCTTTTTTCAGTTCCATTATGCTATTATAAACAGCTGAAAGGAAGGCTTTATGAAAGAACCAAACATGGATTACAAGAGAAGAGGAAGCAATATTCATGAAGCATTTAATGATAAAAATGATCAACAGGCTTCCTAATGAAATGCTTCATCCCAACTCTTACAAATGCTTAGAAGTCTGATGGCTGTTCTCCCTCTTCTTCCTCTCCAAAAATGTGGTCATCCGAAGATAGCATGTTATCCAACAAAAGCATACTTCAGAAATGTTCAAGTGTTGCCAGAGAGAGTTTGTTTTCTTTCAAATTATGTCAATTAGTTTTGCTTTTGTAATTCTATTAAAAGGGTTCTTTAGGTCCAAAATCAGGTATTGGGAGATTTTGTTGTGGTATACAACACGTAGTCCCTCAAACATGGAGGAGCAAGGAACAGAAATTTATGTGAGGTGATCCTGGATATCAATCATTCTCTAGGAATACCAGAAAATTACAAGGAAGTAATCTCTGACTAATGGTTGCTCCAGTAAAAACATCTGCTGAACAATCTCATGTGATACATTGATTCATTCAGATGTCATCCTGGTGGTCATTCTTTATCAGTAAATGCTGTAGTAGCTAAATGTCTTTGTGCTGGATACATTGACCAAACCCAAGCTCAGTACGTTGCAGTTTGAACACAAAGCCGCTGGAAAAAGATACTATTTCTAGATAAAGGAATTGTAAGAATTTTCAGCCCAAATACTAATAAAACCCAGATATATTGTTTAGGAATATTTCCAAAACTCTTGAAACAGCAGCCCTTCTTCTAGCTGAGAAATGTATACCAAATAATAAGTTTACTGTGGAAAAGGCTGTCACCCCAGGCATTCAAGTCTAACTCTCTGGATGTTTTCCTAAGCCGTAGTCAACCAAACTAGTAGAATAGCAAACATTTTAGTTAGGAGCACTCTAAAGCAAGGAGTTCAGCTAAGTTCATAAGATTGGTGTTTCTGTAAGGCACTCACATGTTGGGATATGACACTGGGACATCTTTTGGTCTGCACAGTGGTGGCTCCATGGTTCTTATTGCATGCTTGGCACATCTGTCACCCGCTCCCTGCATGTGTGGTCTGTAGGGGTAAAGAATGGGTGCAAAATTCAAGTATAGGTTGCTTCCCCCTTATGCATCCTTTTGTTGTATCAGGGTAGGAGGAGGTTGGAGAGCCTGTCTACTTTACTCTGAGGGGGAAGGTCTGGCTGGCTGTGCTGCTAGGCAGAGTGGACCATCCCCAAAACTTCTTGAGATAGCATATCATAGACCCAGAGATGAACCTGATGTTTCTTATTTAGAGAGGTGGCCTCTGGATGATTAAATAATGGCATTCGAATCCAGCAGTTGCATACAATTAAAGCGACTTAATTTAAAAGATAAAGGTGTGTAAGGGATAGTAGAACAGAAGTGTGGGTACTAGCTTTTTCACATAAATGCTGCTCTCTTCAAGAAAATCTTTGTTACTTTAACCCGTCCTAGTAACATTTAGTTCTCTGCTGTACTTGCATATCTGCAGAACTATGGTAGAAGGCTCAATCATGCAGTTTATTTGCAGTGCATTTGTACCGTATTAATCTCAGGCCTCCAGGTTTCTTCTGATGTCCACATGGGAGATCAGGAAGAATTTTTTTATTTTTATATACTGTTTGGCTTTGGGGTGTTCTACTAACATCTGCAGCATTGGGGTTTGGCTCCAGTTACAGGTAGGATTTTGGCGAGGTACACACAGTATCTGCACTTGATGTATTATGTTTTTCACACAAAAGAAAACCTGAATTCTGTGGAGAACATGTGTTAGTAAGCTGACAGAAAGAGCAATGAGCATGAAATTCAGATGTGTTTGGATGGTGTTTTGCTAATCCACTTAGCATAAAGCCAAGTACAGGTATGGAGCCAGATGGGAATTTTCACTGCAGCAGATCATGAACAGGTATTAAGGTTTGTTTTCTACCCTCCTCTACAAAGCAAGTCATGATCTTACACCAGGCTCACCTGAGAACTTTATTTAGGAAGGCCACTGCTCTCATAGGGAAGTTATTAGCCCCACGACTCTATTATTACTGCTGCATCTGTGTGAAACCGCAGCATGTTTGAGTAGGCCTTGTGAAGGAGCATGAGGAAATATTGCGTTTCCTCAGCTGTGAGATGGTGCTTGGACCTGTCTACAAGAGACGTCGCTGGCACTTTTAACGAATGGCTGTGGGGCCAGGACCCCACAGGTCTGAAGCCCCTTTTAACTCTGTGCTCCTGACCCAGTGCAGCCCGCGTACTGCTGAATCTGTCCAGCAAATGGAACAGGCAGGCAAAAGCCTCTTTTATGAGCGTTGGCAAAGCTTTTAAGCGTAACGTAGATACTAGGCAGATCTATGCTGTAACACCGCTGACGGCTGAGTGCGTGTAGAGCCGCAAAACCTAAGAGCCTGTGCAATTTTACGTATGGAAACTGAAGCATCAACAAAGTTAGATGGGGGAGTTGTGACTGAGTGACGCCTAAATACTGGGAAAAGGCCATAAAGGGGAACTCCTCTTGCACACATCCCTAAATCTTGTCCTTTTAATACCTAGAAAATGCCACATGCTTCCATCATGACTGATTTCTACTTCAACAGAAATATCAAAGCAAGAAACAACAAGAAGGTAAATGACAAGGAAATCCCATCGCATTGGTACCTTTGCTTTTGAGGGCAGCCCTGTGAAACGCGAGCAGCCCCCGCCGGCGGCAGGCTGTGAGGCACAGGGCGGCCGAGCAGAGAAAGCGAGCTCTGTACTTTGTTGTTTCCTATTTTACAACATAAAGTTTAAAGGGTGAATGCTATCAGCTTTTATGGTCAGATGCTTATTCGTAACAATTTCTGCTATTTTTCAAGCTCTACTTAATCTTTGGTTTAGCCTTGTCAGTGAGTGAGACCTTCTTTGACTTCAGAAAGCTTTTACTGGAGTGGCTCTGGTTCCTCTCTTTCATACGTACTATTTTTGTTCTCGTTCACTCAAGTCAGGCTTTTGCACATACTTTATCTTTTGATAAATGTATTCCAATGCTGCACGGTTTACCTGGCTTGCATAACCCGAGAGAATCTCCTCATGAAATATTTCATCATGTAACACAATGAAACCAGAGCTCTGCTGCGAGCACGTATGAAAAAGCTGACAAAAAGCTGCGTTTCTGATCACACCAGAAACGTAAACGTGTTCAGCTTAAAACTTGCAGTCTTTTCAGTGTTTTATGCCACTCAGTGAGAGAAAACGTTGGGGACCCTTTAGTACCGCCCTTCTAGGCCAGGGCAGGGACCTGCAAGGAGAGGCCTGCAGCCCCTGGTGAAGACACCGACACCCTGCCGGGCCCGCGCTGTGTG
>NW_010525542.1:948-1183 GCF_000687285.1 Phaethon lepturus | reverse complement strand
TCCCACCCCTTTGCGGCCTCCCACCCTTTTTGGGCCTCTATTGAGTCTGCAGTCACTGGAACAACATCTCTTTGTCCAGGATGCCCCTCTAGTCATCTCAGCAGTATCTCTCCATGATCAAGGAGTACATCTGGGATAGGATTAGACCCTCTAACTGATGGAACACTGTTTCCATGATTGGGATGCCACTCTAGCCATTCCCCAGGTACATCTCCATGATCCGCGAGAACTTTGT
>NW_010525542.1:0-710 GCF_000687285.1 Phaethon lepturus | reverse complement strand
CCGAGAAGTATGCCTCAAAGGTCTGGGAGGAGTTCTGGGCCCAGAGGGGACTCTCTAGCCAAGGGAAAAACAGTCTCTCTGACCAGAACGCCACTCTAGCTGTGCTGGAGGTATGTGTCTATGATCCCTGATGACTTCTGGGATCAGAGAGGATTCTCTAGTGTCTGCAACACCATCTTTATGAGTGAATGCCACTCTTGCCAGCCCAGAGTTACTTCTCTGTGATCTGTGAGTGGCCTCCAGCAATCTGTTTTTGCAGATGATGAAGACACACCTGCTGATTGCTTCAAGGTCTTGCTTATGTGACGTGTTCCTTCTCCGCAATGCATTCTGATCCCTAAACCTCTGAAAGCAAACCGTATCCCCACCCTGCTGCCGGCCCCCGCACCGAGCCCCAGCCCCTCTGCCACTTCTACCCCGTACAGCCTGCAGCAGCTCATGGCCCAGTGGGTGTGGGGCCAGGGTGCTCTGCTGCCATCTCTCTGTTGTGGAAGGAAGCCTTGGGTGGCGGGATCAATTCTGGGATGGCGGTGGCACCAGGAGCAGCATGACAACGCTCAACGCCTTCACCTGTGATGACATATTTTGCTTCAACAACATGTGGGCACCCATCCACCTTTCTTTCTGCTCTTCTCCCTGCCCCCAAGGCCCGTACTCACTCTCTGCCATGCCTGGCCCACAGGTGCACGCAAGGGGCTCCCCCTCACTCC
>NW_010525541.1:1377-10749 GCF_000687285.1 Phaethon lepturus | reverse complement strand
TAGCAACCGCCGCGGGTCCTAACGGTTACTGGTGTCCCTGGGGTGCTTGTCACTCCCGGGGAGCGGCACCGGCATTAGAGCCGTCCTGTCTCCTTCAGAGCAAAGCGGCGCTTCGGCCCAAAGGCAGGATGAGGGGAGGAGCGGAGAGAGCAGGGGAACAGAAGGGGCCGAGAACGACGGCACCGCCTCTCACCGCGCTCCCGAGAACGAGGGTCCTTTCCACGGGCTGCAGAATCGAACAAAAAGAGCGTAACGGCCGTTCTGCTCCGTTTCTCATGGTGCCTGTTTGCGGAAGAGAAAACAGCGTGGGGTTTGCTGCAGGATACTTGAGAAGCCAAAGCACCGGAAAACGCCTTTGAGACCCCACCATCCACTCGCCCTGTGCCCTCGTGCCACACCACCTCATCTTGCTCCACTGTCTCTCTGCCTTTCGCTATCCTGACTTGCTTTCATTTTACCTGAGTCAGTTTTAATGTCCTCGCCTTGAACCAGGAGTTGGCTTGATTTCCTTTTCCTGCTTATGTACCTAGACCAACAGAGGGAGAGTGAAACCTTCCAGCAGCCAGTCCCTAGGAGAATCCCTGCATCAGCTACAAAGCAGGCACAAGGAAGTACCTCTAAAATCCTTTTGACTTGCCCAGAGAGGAAATTGGCCTGTGTCCTTTGTGCCACACCTGAGAACTATGTTCTCTTGATTAAAAATCAGAAGCACTTGGAGAAGAAGGAGGACAAGCTCAAAGCCATTGAAAAAGTCAGACGGTACACTGGCAAGCTTTTGTCGATGTCACAGTAACATTTATATAAGGGTTTATGAAGAACACCACTTCCATAAATAAGGATACTTCGGCTGGTTTTGTAGCTAATTGCTCCAAATTGTTACAGCACCTCTGACCGAGTTTGTTCTTGGGCAGCAGAGCTGGGTATTACCCACTTAGTCTAAAATGACAGTTAAAAACCCAAGAGAAGTTGAAGCCTGTGACAGTACCTCAGGGAAATAAGAAACCTCCCTGCCTGAGCTCCTGCGCGGCTCATGGCCTAACAGGGAGGAGGCATCACTATCTGGGACTTCAGGTCTCCACGGTGCTCTGATCAGGCACCTGAGGTTGGAGAATGGGACTTCATTTGTTTAACAAAATAAAGCACCAACAGTATTTTATGTTTGCCCTTTTCCTCCTAAAACAGTGAATACACAAAAACTTGTTAGCGTGATGTTTTTTAGAATTGCCAGACTATTAAGCGGTGCCAGTTTTTTCCTTAAGTAGCATTAAGAAATGAAAACAGAACCCATGAAAAATACCAGCTTCTGCAAACCGTACTTAATTAGGAAAGCATTACAATACACAGAATCACATGCTCATTCTGCAGGCTGTACTGTTTATTTAATAAACAGTTTTAGTTAATAAGTCCCATTCTGTCCAGTCATGTGCCTCAGGACTTGCCTTGCTGGCATTGCTCGGTCGGGCAATCGTGCCTGTGCTTTTAAGTGGAGTACCTATTTCTGCTTGATTTGCTACTCCAGCTGCTTAGCGGGTCAGCCCCGTACCATATGAAGATCTAACCCATCATGGATATACTTAAACAGTATTATTTATCAAGTGCTGGCTGACAGCAGCACAGCATTTGGAAACTAAACAGATGGTCCTTGCCAGAGGAAACTCAGTCTAGGTTAAATGAAGACAGAAAGGGCTGAATACAAGAGCTTGAAAAGGAGATGCACCGTACTTGCAAGGAGACACGGAAACGCTTGGATAAGGGGGTAGCATTTCCACGTAGCTGATTGCAACCCTTTGCAACGAGCAGGCTTTTACAACCTTCAGAGTCTGTATCCTGCTGGCAGATCCGTGCTGCTGTCCTCCACTACCACCGCCGCAGAGAGGCACCAAGCAGGCTTTGCCTGCCAGGAGCCAGCTGGAGTGAGTGTCAGGTAGGATTACAGGATCGTACCTGAAAGCTCAGGTGCTTTGGGTGACCGAGGGTACGTAGGCTGCGATCTGATGACGCAGCAGGAACCAACTGTATTTGTAGACATTGGAAATTGGAAGCAAAAATGTCATAAGCAGCAGTCTGGTGTAACAGCACAGCACTGGCGACTCTGTGCTTGCGATGAAATGGATGCAGTATCTTCATCCTAAACATTTTTTTTCCATTACCTCTTTAAATCTCTGCCAAAATGGTTAAGAAATGGAATATGAACAAATAGAAATGGCACAAGGTCCTTTCTTATTGAAAACACACCTGCTTTACAGGACATTTATGTCAGCAGAAATGTATTTTATTAATTCAAAAGTGCTTAAAAGAATACTTACCATGAGGTCTAAACTCTTTTCATAGCATTTATAAATGTAAACCAAGACCAGCAGGTCTCCCTTCCCATGAAAAAACTGCTGCTGCTCAGTCTGGGGGTGAAGCTTTGATGTGCCCCAAAAGCTGCCCCATTTACATGCTTCTGAATAAAGCAAATATCAAATACGCTGTTGCCCCAAAGTCCCTCTAACTAGGACTGCACAGCCCAAACTCGCACACTGGTGCTAACGTCAGCTTGGGCTGTGCAAGTGCCCACTGAGCCTTACCTAGACGCGCTCCATTTCCACGTAAAAAAACATCCAAAGGCTTTTCCTGTCAAACCTGGGCACCCGGGCTGACAGCTGAGCTGAATTCTTTCCATGTTCACATCACGACCTAGAACGAAGGACTCACAGGCCAAATTATACCCTGTCCTTCATGTTGTGTAACGCCACCGACCTCGACGAGCTCACAGAGGTGTCACCGAGAATAAGGTGGGACAAAATCCAGCTTGGTTTTGCTCTCCCTGTAATCAGACATTCGCTCTGGAGATCAAACAAGGCAGCAGATACCTGTTTGTGACACCAGAGTAAAAAAATCAGCATGTCTTGGTCTAAATATACACAGGGAAGAGATTTGCTGACCAGCACAATACTATTTTATGTGGTGCTTTCCAAAGTACAGCTGTACAGTCAGGCTAGTTTTCTGACTACAGAAAGGATTGCCCAGGACTTAGAAAAAGAGAAAAAAACGTAAAAGAGGGGAAAAAAGAGAAAAAAAGGCAAAAATTGCTCCATTTATTTGAAGAAAGAGTAAATCCGTGGTCTCCTTCTGGCAGTCTGAATGGTTAGTGCGTCGCAACGATGGACATGGGTCTGAAACTGTGGCATGAGCTGTTAGATGGAGCTTGAGTTCCTGTAATCTGCTTTTAATCACGTGGGAAAAAAACAATTTCTATGACACAAAAGAAAGAGAAGAATGTTGGAAATAATTAAGGAAAGCATTACAAAAAAAATCAAATATAATTCCTTGTATCTGTAAATTAAATTGTTTCTGAGCAACTTGTGACTCTTAAGAAGAGCTTGTCAGGACTGAGCGATGTGTCCAAGGCAAGGATGGATGAAAAAACAGGTTTTTGATAAATTTCTTCTGAGATACAAAACCATTGGATTCTGATGAAGCCGAGGGCTTTATTCCCATGACTCTGTGAACCACATGACTGCAGTAACTTGAGGAGCACATCCCTGGGCGTGTGCTCGGAATTCAGGTTCACACACCGCTGTGTCAGTAACTCTTCCGTGTGCGTGCGTCTGGCCATTGCTGACAGGCCTGTGTCACGCATCTGCACAGCAGCAAAGCAGGGGCAGAGCTGGTCATTAAGCTCTGATGATGACCTTATTCGGCTGGAAGCACACCAGGGCGGTGGGGCAGTTTCAGCCTCGGAGGACTCGCTCTGCCAGTTTTCCTGCAAGGACAAGGGGGAAGTGGAAGAGGGAAAGCCCCAGCGCCAACGAACCGGAGATACTTCCACATTGTGCAACAGGGCAAGAATTAATTGACGTTGATGTTGTCCTCATATTGAAGCAAAAGTAATTGTGTGGTTAAAAAAAAACCCTGGAAAGCTTGTATCCCGAGACAGGCACTTCCCCAAAAGCTGTGGGCATCTGAGTCACCGTATCAGCTCTGCGAGGAGGTGAGAGGCTGCCACAATGTGCCAGGATGCAGCCCCAACCCAACCCACCACCCCTTCCCTGGGACCTCTACGGAAACTCGGCAGTGATTTGAAGGCTACATTTTCTGTATGTTCATTGCATGATGTACTGGTTTCCTCTTCCAGCAGAGACACACGGAGAGGGCAAACTGTGTCAGGACCGGGTGGGCGGCACGGGGGGAGCCCAGCAGGTAGCTGTGCCACTGGCGCTGGAGCCTGCCCAGCCCCACGGAAGGATTTGCTCACTAATCCCCTCCAACCTCTCCTCCCCCATGGGCAGGTCTGTCTGCAGCTCACGCTGCTGTGGACCAGCACTACAAAGCATCTGGGGGAAGATATTAGGCCTGGCACAGTATAGAAATACTTCCCAGTTAGAACATGATCTGATTTTTTTTCTCCAAAACTTTTCTACATAATAAAGTGATTTGTTTCTAAGCCCGTTTCCATTTTCTGCAATTTTTTTAGGCCTCAAATAGCCCCGTCAGGTGGCAGTCATCCTATCAGCTTGTCCCTTATTTCAGGGATCCGCCTTGATGTTAAACACCCAAGGGACAAGGATAAAAGCCACCGGCCACCCGTGCCTCCCAGACAGGCTCCTCCGTACCCACAGGCAAGGACGCTGCCCCCAGTCCCACCGCGGCTCCAGCAAGGCTGCAGACAGGTGAGGGGAAAAAAAAAAGAAAGAAAGAGAAATAAGAGATAGGCAGGGGCAAAACGACACAATCTCTGGGGTTTGCTGTGGAGCTGGCGGGAGCTAGCTGCTCAAATCTTCTGGCAGCTCCATGGGTATCCATTTCCCAAACTTCAGATGCCTTCCCGAAATCCCCAGCCTAACATAGTCTACTCACTAAAACCCTCATCTTAGGTTCTTACGATTGTTTATTTGGCTGTTTGGGTAGGGATCAGAGGTTACTCAATGGCCAGTAACGAGTTACAGAGCAAGAAAAGCAAGGACAGATAGATTTCAAACGCTCCTGCTGGAAGAGAAGTATTGAACTTAGAGCTGGTAGGAGTAAGACATGAAAATTCTTGTTAGGGCAGGGGCGAGTGCCCTTGAAATATGAAAACATTTATTCTTTCTTCAAAGAAATATTTTGTAGCCAAAATGGGGTGACACTAGGTTTGATGATTTTTTTTTTTAAAGATCTGAAAAAAATGTAGCAGATTCATAATGATTCTTACCCCTGCCCAATAACAGATGCACTAACTCTGCCACCCGCCAAAGGAAGAAGTAGCCGGTCCTTACCCAGCTCTGCTACAGCACCTAAAATAATGTTGGGAGTGAGAAGGGTCTCAAAATACCATTATTTATAAATAAGGAAAGGAAAATAAGAGTATCAGTGCAAAGCCCCCACATCCTCAGGTGACGGAGGCGGTGCTGCTTGCCGTAGGAGCACACGGGACATGGAGCAGCAAAACCCTCCTGGCTGTCACGGGGGTCCCAGGGCTGCTTCTGGCACAGCCAGGGCTCACGAGGACGCAGGCACAGGGCTGCTGGCACAGGCGGTACTGCTGCTGTGCAGCGAGGGGCACGGCACCCACAGAGGGCACAGAGCTTCCTCGGGACCCACGCTCCCACGCGTGGGATGCAGCACCCCAATTTTTCTTTCACGTGCCTTTGTTCGTTCGATGAAGGTTTGGAGATAAGGAACAGAGAAGGAGGAGGACAGAGAGTACAGGCAGAGAGGGCTGTGACTGGTTTTGTGACTTGCGGCTACAGCTCACCTTCTCCAGCCACACGCATGCTGCTTTTGCGCTGCTTCAGCTTCACGTCCTACACGATAAAGCAAGACACGATTTTGTGCTCTAGCGATCAGAGCGCCAGAAGATCCCGTTCCTAAGCGCGGTTTAGCGTCTGACCCTCTGCACCCCACAGGATCACCGCTTCCCTTCACGCTCCTCTGAAAACCCTCTTGTCTTCTGCTCACAGACCGCTCCTCATCCAGGTCAGACAAGTTGCACCGCTCCTCTGGTCTCCCCAAAAAAACTGAAACCATTCCTCAGGTGTAAGAAATCAGCACATCGTTGCGCTTTTCATATACAGGCAGGTGAATATAATAGTAATATAACGCCCCCGCCCAGTACAGCAGAACCTGGTCTTGAATATGGAATAAAATTTTCTGTCACATGAAAACTACCAAAAAAAACCCCCAAAACAAACCAATTCAGAAGGGTATTTGCAAACTGCATACAGTTTAGAGTGTCAGCTTTGGATTATTAAGAAAACAACCCCAAATTCTAATAAGCTGTATTTGAAACTGGCTGGTTCACGAGAGCTGCCCAGTCCTGGGACGATCCGCGTACAGCAGCACCCCTTTAATTGAGGTTTTTGACACCATTTCCCTTTGTTCAAACGATTGCTTGCACTTTTGGGGTGGGAACTGCGCTGCCCTGTGCAGCACTTCCTGGCACGCAGAAACGAGCGGCTTGGCGTCCCCAGCCCCACCGCACGCATCCTTCCCTGCCAGAAACCCCGCTGGCAGACGGACACTCTGGGTGATCCTTGGCCCCCACTCCAGCTTCTCCCATCCCAGCTTCTCTCTTGACTTAGCTCCGGCATTCACAGCCAGCCTGGGGTGGCTCAAATGCTGTTTCGAAGCTCTGGTGCCCCAATATTAAAAAAAAAAAACCCAAACCCCATGCACCCTGCTCGTTTTTTTAGTCTTTATTTCAGCGTGTTTTGGACACTTATGAAATAAAATGTATTTTCACCTTGTGCTGGATGGAGAGAACAAAAACCAGCACCAAAATCCCCGCTTTAACCTCAGAGCCAGCCTTGCTCTCCAACCTTCCCAGGGCTCTCACCTGTATTTTCAGGTGGGACAAAAAAGGTTCCTCCATCCCTGGCCTGGCACACCACCCGAACTCGACTGTATTCCCCACCGGCGGAACGGATTCTCCGTGCTGGAACGGCAGAGCTGCCGGCGAGCAGCGGCTCGCTGCGCTCCCAACTTCCGTTTAGGTTTGTGCAGTTACGTGGTTGTTGCCCTCGAGAACTGGATCGTACATGGTGAACATGCTGCAAAGCTCAGTCCTCAGTATTTAACTAAATTTCCAGAGCCATCGGCAAAACAGAAGAGGGGACAACGGACTGCTTGGAAGCAGACAACTTACCCAGAGCAAGCTTTTGACTGTAAGAGCAGGACGGTAGCTCCTACGTGTGGAAGCAGGCAGTGCTGGCTCTCCCTCCTGCAGGAGAGGAGGTGACATCTGGGCAGCTGGTGTCCTGCCAACGGTAAGACAACCCCACAAAGCCGCTAATCAATTGGGAGATGACAATAAAGCGACGAACAGACTTGCTTTGCGATGCAACGCCCTTCAGGAGCATCCACCTACCAAAGCAAAACTATGAGGGATTGCGAGTTGCTCAGTTACCCCATTAGTAAGAACGTGAGAACAAAAGCAATTCACACGTGTGGTCTTTATTATGCGAGGGATTAAATCATCCGTTGGTTTTCCAAGTGAAAGGGCAAGCCCCAGTACTTTTCTTGCTCTTAATAGGAATTTATATCCAGGTTATTTTTTACCACGTATTACAACTGGGCGGACTTTGGGATGGATTAGTGCCCTGGGGCTCCCCCCGGACCCTGCCCTCCCCGCTGGCTCCCGGCAGGCCGGGTTTCTGCCCCGGCTGATCAAACTGCTGCGCATCAGAGCGGCACATGCCGAGGTCTGTCCCACGGGGTGAGAGGATCTCCACCACAGCAAGCAAAAGGGCAGGAGAATAATTTTCTTTTAACGTCAATTATCCTCAGCTACGCTCACAGCAGAGGAGCTTGCCCTGGTACCACCTCCCATGTGTATCAGTCTTTCAAACCCAGCCCCTGCGTTCCCCAAGAATAAGCTCTGCTACACTAGAGATAAAGAAGATGCTACACAAAAACTAATGAGCCACCAGAGCAGCCCCGTGGGGTCTTCCCTTTCCACACGGAGCACTCACCGACGCGTGGGAGTGGCTCCGCACGGGGGGCTTTGCAGAGCACATCTTTGCCATCCCTAAATGCACTCGGGAAAACTGCACAGACCTCGGTCACACCCGCGATGCACAGAGGACACTGGAACGAGGTGGTTAAGGTTCACTCGGCCGAGGATGCAACCAAAATCCATCCCGGCATAATTAAATAAGCAGGTTAAGCGGAGTTGAGAAGTTGGTGTGGC
The DNA here is from genome assembly GCF_000687285.1 of Phaethon lepturus. Lineage (NCBI taxonomy): Eukaryota > Metazoa > Chordata > Aves > Phaethontiformes > Phaethontidae > Phaethon > Phaethon lepturus. The sequence goes on along the minus strand of NW_010525541.1, from coordinate 2,597 downwards.
GAAAGGCAGAGCGGCAAGGAAGAGAGGGCACATGGGATGCATGAGGAGCAGGGGGAACGGCGGCAGAAACCCCAGCACAGAGGTATGCGTGGTGTCCCGGCAGCATCCTCCCTTCCCTCCCCACCCTCCAGAAATATGTTCTTGGCTCCCAAGTCCCGCTTGAGCGAAGGCGGCCAACTTCAGCTTATGGCAACCGCTTGCTACGCCTCTGACGCTCATGTGTCACACGGGAAGTCCCCACTCTTTATCTTGTATGCAAAGCACGAACATCGTCCTTCGGGCTGGTTACCTGCCACATTCCGCCAGTCCCGAGTCAGTGGGAGCTTCCTTAGGTGGTCCTTGCAGGCACTGTAGAAATTAAGGTTTTTTTCTTAATGAAAACTGGCTCCGGGAGCGTGAGTGGTGCCTCTGCCCGTCCCCATCGCCTGCCCCCACCGTGGGCTCCCACAGACAGCTCCAAAATACCTCTGCACTAAGCAAACCTTGCAAACTGCTACTTAAATAGATACGAAAACCCTTTCTTTAAACGGAGACGATCTCTAAGTAAACTTTTCCCATCTTGCTCGCTGTCCTGAGTGGCTTCAACCCATTGGTGTCCACCAAAGCCGCAGGGATGCTGACGTCCTGCAGAGCAAGGGGGTGACGATGGCAGTGGAGAGACCTGCAGAGCGTGGCACCCCCAGGGCAGCCAGTTTGCAGGGGCTCCAAATTTTAGGGAGCAGCATTTAAAAGCTCATGGTACCTGCTGATGTCCAGAAATGTGTCTGGCGTGGGGGATGGCTGGATGGTGCTGGTATACACGGATTTGGGTCTGTCCTGGCCAAACGGTCCTGGGAAAGGCACCAAAGTCTCCACCAGTGCCGGGGAGCATCGCTCTCCCCCTCCCTGGAGGCAGCATTTAGTTTGTGACTTCTAGCACGACATTTGTTTAGTAAAATGCTTTTTTTCTAACAGAACCATGGATGTTTCCAGGCCTCTGAACAGCTCCGGTTTCTCTGAGCACCGCCCAGGTCTTGAGCCCAGAGGAGCAAGTTGGGAGCCACGGGAGCCATGTGCTGTGCTGAAAGGCAGACGCCCACAAAACATCCAGCAAGAAGGACTGCGGTGTCCCCTCCGCACGCTCGGATGGAGGCACCACATCCGCAGGGAGACAGCAAGAGGATGCAGGAGGGAAGCACCAACACCTCGTCTGAGCACCAGCAGCGAGAGCACGGCTGGGG
>NW_010525541.1:223-1327 GCF_000687285.1 Phaethon lepturus | reverse complement strand
TTCCTGAAGGATGGCATCCAGCTACAGCGGTGCTCAGATGAGACTGGCCAACTCTCCCTCTTCTCTTCTGCCACCTGTTTCCTCTATATTTTCCATTTTTCTTGCTAGGAAAATAATTTTTTCATACACTTTTAGCTTTTAGGCGAGTTGCTGTCCTCCATCCCCTCCTGTCCTCAAACGATACAAACTTCTCTGCTATTTTGAGTAAATTTAGACATGACTATGCAGAACCACCCCGTTTGGGGTAGCCCCAAGGTCTGTACTCTGCATGTCCTTCCCACCGAGTCCGTGTCCTCCTTGTGCAACCCCAAAACCATCCCAAACCCATCCGTGGCCAAGAAGCGTGCAAGAGACGGGCTGTGCCCTGCGCAGCCTTGGCCAGATGCTGCGCCTGGCCCCTCGCAGCAAGAAACGCTCAAGCAGGCGTGCGGCCAGCGGAGGGACTCGCGGCACAACCCGATCCCCGGGGAGGGACCAAAGGAGCTGGTTTGTTTAGTCTAGAGAAGCGAAGATGGAAAGGAGACGTGATCGAGCTTTTACAAGGCTGCACGTGGAGAGAAGTGCTCATGCAAGAGCCACAGGCACAAGGTTACACACGTGGCAAGTGCAATTCCTTTTACCAAATCAGACGGTTAAACACCCTTCGGTGAGTTTAACTGGCGAGTGGTTCAGCGTGGCCGTCCAACGTGTCCCAGGCGCTCCTGGGGGGTTTCAAGAAGCAGCATGAGCGGCAACGCGGGAGCATTCAGGAGCTTTTCTACTCAATTACAGAAACCTGGGCTGAGAGCAGCTCCTGAGGAGGGATTTTGTGAGCCCGGGTAAAGCTCCTCTGCCCACAGCCCGCGTCCCAGGGGCTGCACAGCACCGTGCCCAGGGACAAGGCGGACCTCCTGCAGTCCTGTGGGAGCTATCTCCTTCCCAGCACGGCGTGCGGCTCTGCGCTGAGATGCTCAGCCCAGCCCCTCCCTGCCTCCAAACCCAGCAAAATCCCCAAAAGGGCAGATAACCCCAGAAGAGCAGCCTGGAGAGGGTCAGTGCCCACAAGAACAGCGCGGCACGATGGAAACCACCATCAAGATGGAAACTGTCAGCCCTGCTCAGGGC
>NW_010525541.1:0-207 GCF_000687285.1 Phaethon lepturus | reverse complement strand
CCCTCGGTCCCGTGAGGGCACAGGGCGAGCAAGCGCTTCGGGGTGGGCTGAGGGGTGCAGGGGAACCTCAGCACCGACAACAGCAGAGCGAGCTACAGCGTCCCCGCTGTAACAGGATCACTGTCCGCGATCCCGCAGCACGCCATCGCCACCCCCGGTTTCTTCCCACACTGTCTCCCTGCTGCGCCGCACTCTCTGCTGTGACCC
>NW_010525540.1:19954-23890 GCF_000687285.1 Phaethon lepturus | reverse complement strand
AGTTCTTTACCCAGCAAAGAGTGCATCTGTCCAAGCCATGAGCCACCAGTATCAAATTATCTGAGATAGATAGTGTTATGGCCAACTCAACACTGCTTTGTAAGAATAAGTGGTGACTGCGTAGGACTTCGGCTTTTCTGAGTAACAAACACCTTTTCAGAGCATGAACTGACAGAAAGCATTTAAAGCAAGTTGAATTCCCTAGAAATGTTATTTCCTAATGAAGCGAGTCATCACCTCTTGAAAGTGCATGTCATCTCGGTGTGTCAAGTGTTCTGAATTAACTGGGTAACTGAGGAATATGGCAGAACTTGGGGCAGAACATGAATTTTCCTGTAGTTTTGCATATATTAAATTGACGTATCAACAATTTTGTGTTAAATACAAGGCGAAATATTGAATCTGGGTATGATGTTAATGAAGAGCTCAACTGACAAGTCAATGTATTTTGTCAGCTGAAGTGAAAAGGCAGCCCACAAAGACTAACCATTACCTCATGATGATAAATTGCAGTGATTGATACTAAAACTTTGACTTCACAGTAAACTTAAACAATAACACCATGAGAGTTTGACAACGTATTTGGAAGAATGCAGAGTAACTTCATATGTGAAGTCGCTACATAAACCTCTGAAAGCAGCTACTCTTCAGACTTTTTAAACATACTTCTCATAGTACTTATTAGACCTATTATCTTTACAGGAAAAATATACCCACAGAACCTGTAAGCTACTTCTGATGATGACTGAAGTTCCTTCTGTTGAACTGCTCACTGTATAGACTTGCTAGCATTAAAGCTCACACTATGTGTGATTTTAAAGTTTCTCCTGTTGTCCTCCGCTGAAGCAGAAATGAACCCTCTTGGAGTCTGATTGTGCTATTCCAAAAATGGCTCTTCTCTTATTAAAAACAGAAGTTTTCATTTTCTCTTGAGGCCTGATATTTATGATCAAGCATTTCATGCCTACTTCTTTTGCCCTAATTCTGGTCATTTGCAACAATGCTGGTGTTAAGTGACTATGAAACCCTAGTCTCTAAAGTAATCAGATTTTCAGGCCCTGTGCCCTATGTCACATGGAATCATTTATTGCAGTACAATAAGAAATAAGGCCACTATGCAGAACAGTATTTCTGGGGGGAGAAATGTTGCTCATTACTGAGTAACAGTATACCCAACTGATTATAGGTTGTAAATTGTGCCTTAGGAATCGATGGATTTTTGCGTTTAGAATAAGCAGAAGAGCAAGAGTGACCAAAGTATGAACACAGAGAGAAAATCTGCAGGGGTATCGAGGTCCCACTCAAGCACCTGGTCACATGGAAGTGTTAACTTCCCAGATCTGGCTGATACGGGGCAGCTGAACTGGTCTTGGCAGCCGGGATGAGCTGGGCTATGAGGAACTAGCAAGGCTCCGTCACTGGCTAATGAGCCTGGTAAACTGCTCGGTCCCTTCTTCCCACATAAAAACCTCACAGCTCTGCTATCAGCCTCAGCATCTCCCTGTGCCTGACATCTGTTGTGACCTTTGCATACAAATAAGAGAGGTTCAACAGCAGATGGTTAAACTGAAACATGTAAAAATTGTGGACTAGTTGGATTGTCGGAGTTTATTAAGTCTTAGAATTGCAGAGCTTACCTTAAGTCACTTCCTTTCGTTTTGCAGGAGTTGTAGAGAAAAAAGAAAAGGTCCAAGCCCCTCAATTTTCCAAATGTAGTAAAGAGTGTTTGGATACACACTTTAATATATTTTCTGTGGCATTTTTGTAAAATACAGATATATAACTATAGATATAATGCATATATAGCATTTACTATGTTGATAAAAAGCTAGTCTTTTGACAATGACACACCAGTAAGTATTTACAATATGATTCAAATTTTAAGGAACAAATGTTTCAAACAATATTGTGTGGTTATATGATAACAATAATTTGAGGAAAAAATAAGAGACCAGTTCTGAAAAATTCCCAGACGACAAAGTACATACTCTTGCCAGGAGCGCCTCTGTGAACAGCCATGCACAACCCTTTTTTCTCCTCCTGGTAGGAACATGCATGATTTAGCTCTTCCACATTTCCACCTAGTCACAGCCCTTAAGATTACATGGATAATTATCTTTCTAATTTTTTAAGTACAGATTAACTGTACTGTTCTTCCCATTTAAATATTTGTCCAACTGCAACATTTCAAAGTTTTGGCTAGAGCAGGAATTACTATACACAAATTTAAACCAACAGAGCTATGACAACATAATTGAAAATTTGCCCATCTTCTACACGTTTTAGAACCATTTCACAAATTGTTCACAAAGTGTGAGGTTTCTGAGCACTGTTTTTAGCATTGCAGGTCTTTGCTAGGAGGTCTGCCTTAAAGGACACTGCAATGCCAAAACTAGCGACAGACATGAACTACACAAATGCTCTTTCTTATCCTCACATAATGAACGCTACCTAGCCACTCATCTGTAACGTACTGTCCACAGTACAGCAGATGTAAAGACTATCTTCTTGACTGTAATGTCACCACTTACAGTGAGGCAAAAAAGTGCTATTACTGCATTTTACAGAAGAAAAAAAATTAGATGTAGAAAGGCTGAGTGAATTGCCCAAGGTTACTTGGGAAGTTTGTGACAGCAAAGAAGCAAACCCACATCTCCTCAACTGCAGGCTCATCCTCTTGTCTTTCCAGCTTTGAATGAGAAGTTTCTATGTGTGTTCTTTAACATAAACAAATATGTAACTAATAGAAATAAAGCCTTCTCCAGGCACAGGCTTGAAGGCTGCTGTAGTTCTATTCTCAAATAATGTGAAGAGATAGTGAGAGGGCCATTTCTGCATGCATCATCTCCCAACCACTGAAGAAATACTAGCTGCAATGAGTCTTTCTTGAAGAGGGAGCAGTCAAGCCCACTGTTTGCCAGAAAAGGCATAGGAACTCTTGAGAAACACAACAATCCACCTTTAACGAAAAATCTAACAGAGAAAAACGTAAAATCTGGAAGGCCTTATTCTCCTTCAATGCTCACTGGGGAAGCATTTTCAACCACGTTTGTACCCACTTTATAATGCCTTTACATCACCTCCACAATATAAAGGAGGCTTAGTGTGTTGTTGAAGATGACCTGTTATATCAAGCATTAAAATCTGTTCCACAGCCTCCATGGTTCAGCTCTGACAGGCGAGCAGCTGAGGGGCAGCTTTCGCAGCAGGACTGATGCGCACTGGGGCTGTGCAGGTGCAGATGAGGGCAGAAGTTTTGCCATGACAAGTGTTTCCCCATGTCCTTGGCACTCTGGAGAAGCCTGGTCAGGAGTAGGCTGTGATTTGCATTCTTACAAGCACCCGTTAAATCCAGAGCTGGGAAGGAAGGGAACCTCTCCAATTCTAGGGCAAAAACCGACTGACAAACAGAGCAGCAGTAACCTCATGACAGAAAGGAATAAGAGGAAGACAGATGGCTCCCTGGAGGGAGGGACATAGGCTGCAGGTGTCATGCTGGAGCTTTCAAAGTAAACTATTAAAGGAATTTTGCCTATTGTAATCCTGGTCCCAATTTGGCCATGTTACAGGGAGGCAGCTACAACAAAGTTCTGCTTCCAGCAACACTTGCAGACAAACTGGGTCATCTGCCTAACTGATATAGGCGATGTATTTATGAGATACTGAGGATGGAGGACATTTTGTCCTTATTGGAAAAAAACCAAACCAAAACACAACACACACACAAAAGGGTGAAACCAATAATGGAATTTCTCATCTTGATGACTTTTTTTTTCCTAAATCAAACCTGCATTTTCCTTTAAAAAAATAAAAATACAAAAACAAAGATACATTAGAATATCCTACTGTCCAGTAAATGTCTTATAGGCAATATTTATGGAGGCAAAAAAAGCATCAAGCCCTTCCTTTGACAAAAATGAAGCACCCCAAAGTTCC
>NW_010525540.1:2307-19923 GCF_000687285.1 Phaethon lepturus | reverse complement strand
CTTTTTCTGCTGTTGGTTTGAATTACTCCTATCACCACAATTTGAATATGCATTATTTATCTTCAAATACCTAATCATAAATCTAGACTAATGCTGAAAAAAAATCCTAGTAAGAATGCTGTGCCGTTGATAAGCTAAAAAGAGCGTATCGTGAAAAGGCAAACAAATCTTTCCATTTACTTTGTAAATAATCCATTAGCTAAACTTCTATTTTAGGCTGGATGCTTGATGCTTCACACTTAGAAGTCCAAATACCCTTCATATCCCTTGTAACAGAGAAGAAACTTGTAAAATGCCTTTGGTGCATCAGCTTATCATTGTATGAATGTTTTAAAGAAACTCAAGGAAATGTAAGTGGGCTTGTTTGTGTTGTTTAATACTCCAAGTGTCATTTCATTCTTTAAAGGGGCTAGAACAGAGGAGGGGGAAAGGGGAGGAAGTCTTACTTAATTTGTTGCATATGTCCCAACGTGTTATACAACTAAGTGTATTATACCAGAGAACTAAAGCAGTCTGTGCCGCAACAAACTCTGCGTAACTCAAAATAGGAGAATAATCTGGCCGCAAGCAAATCAAAAATTCAGTGAAACTTCCTCTCATATTATATATACACACACTTTACAAGCTACATCGAGTGTCCTTTCATATTCCAAAAGAAATACATTGTAGACACCAAACATACTGTACTTTTACTTAAAGGCTTCATCAAACCATATGTGCCGACACTTGAGAAGACGAGAGTGTTAAGCTTCCTAGGGTCCTAGAGTCAAAGAAATTCTGCTGCCCCCCACTGCTAAGTAAGTGCACTCCTTCCACGGGGGGCAACATCTGCCGATCCGTCATGGTTCCACTTGGCGAGGACCCCAAGAAACTTCCTTGGGAAGAAACGATTTTCTCAGGACTGGCAGCCAGTTTAGGGGATGTGGAAAAGTTATATCCATAGAGTGCACAGGGACTGTGCAGTCTAAACGTGTTGTAGGAACCTTGGTGGGTTTGATTAGTGGTAAAGGCATTGCTGGATGGGGATGGCATGATGTACTGGAGCTGTGGAGACATCCCTGAAATCTGCATAGATAAGCCAGTCTGTGGGCAGCTGAATGCATCCCCATCATTGCCACTCATAGACATATTCACAGTTGTGCTACTCGACACACCAACATAGGAGGGAGTTCTCGGGGGTGCAAACGTCTCACTGGTTTGGTTTGTGAGCCTGTTGTAGGTTTCAGCCAAAGAAGTGCTGTATCTGTTCAGGGTCAAGCCTGAGCGGGCACAAGCTGTGTAGTCAGCTGGAGCAAGGCTACAGAGCTGGCTAGTGTTGGGACTGAGGTGGAAGGCTGGAGATGAGCAAGGGGAACCCGGTAAAAGGTGAGGGTGGGTAGATGGCACTCCACTGCCAGATCCCTGGAGTAAAGCAGAAGAACCTGCATTTCCTGGAAGAGAATATTACACTGTAAGAAGCATGTTCACTTCCTAGGTGACAGATCAAGACCTTTGTCTTTTATAACAACCTTTGACATGAAACATGATGCAAGTTCATTCAAAAAATATTGTACTTACACGTACGAGGGGAGTGTGTGTAAGTGTGTGTGTCTCATTTTTAAAGAAACCTGTCCAGGAAAGAGAACCTAATGTTTTTGCAACAATCACACAATACTTAGAGCTCCTGCCCAAAAGGTTAAGTCCTCTTTGACACAGGAAGCAAGCTGCATGGCAGCTAAGATGTAACCATGCAAGTACCACACCACAAGAAGCCTTCTTCAAAATTACGAATTTTATGTTGTCTATCATGTTGCTACACCCCAGAGTGTGTTTCAAGCTCTCTGTGCCAGACTATCACTGTCAGAGCACCAGCTATGGAACCAGCTCCTTAGCTCAGATGACAAGAGGCTCACAACTTCAGAACAAAACTTCAGAACAACTTCAGGAAAAGCGTAGGCTGAGTACTGTGCATGGCTGCTTCATTTCTTGAATGGGTAGGTGGAGGTTTAGGTTTGCAGCAAAGCTGTTCACAAACTGTTCGTTTACCGATATCAGAACTTTTTACATGACAAATACCAGTGCTGAACGCTCCTAAAAATGCACTGCTTGCTACAGGTGAAACTTTTTCTCAGGGCTGAAAGTTTCTCATCTGCAAGAAATGTTGCCTTTTCTTAGAGATTGTGTGTCCCCAAAAAATGAGCAAAGAAAAATTGATTTGGGCCTTTGCAGTCTCCTGGTCAGAAGGCACTTAACAAGGAAGATTCTCCTGCTTGCAAATCACATTAACAATCAGCTTGGTGCTGCAAAAGACACACATTGTCAATAAGTTAACAGGTTTTCATGATAGATAAGCTAGTAAAAAGAAAAATACATTGTCAGCGAACTCTGCCTGCTTCTTCTTGCTCTGTTGACAGGCCACAACAGGCACAAATCACCATGAGACACTGACACACTCCAGAAACCTTGGTGTAAGGTGTACTTATTTTTCTTCCAATCTACATCAACACTTCTGTTCTCTGAAGATGGGCACTTCCAGCATTATCAATCAGGACATTTCTAATGGGGTCTTTCAGCAAGTCTCTAAACTACCGTACTGTCCAAGGTGTAGATGACTCAAGATTTTGCAAGGATCCCATCCTCTGAACATCAACAAGCTCCTTAACCTCAGGTAACAGCAGAAAAGGAAGCGGGAAGTTCATGGCAGCAGTTCCGCTGCTCTCAAACAGTTCAATATATACAAACAGGGCAACACAGCAGTGCACTACCTTTCAGTTTTACGCAGTCTCACAAACTGTTTCAGGTCTGATGCTGGCTTCTCATTACAGGCCTTTTTTATAAGGACCACCTCCGACTCCCATCCTCTACCCAAAACTCTGCCAGCCCTCATCCAATGTATCTGTGACTTGGCACAAAAACTCCTTTTTAATTGCACACATCAGGCATTGAGGCTCAAGATTTTTCAAAGAACTGAGCTAAGGAGAAGTTGATAGAATTCCTTTCTGTGTATTTCCATATTTTCAGGGGTTTTGGTCTGAAGATGCTTCATGACTCTGAAATATATTATTAAGAAAGCAGGAAATGTGAAGAATTGGGAGCAACATGTCTGGTTTAGTTGGAAAACAGCGGAGAGGTTTTCTATATGCCCAGGGATGCTTTGGAAACAAAAGAACTCAGAAAAAAGTACAGAGACTCCCCGCTCTTTTGAAACAGGCCATTTAAATAGCCCTCTCTCCCCCACAGCACTATCTGTACGATGGGGAAAGTGGGAGCCAAGAGGTTATGGACTGGGGGAGCAGGAAAAAGCAAAATGGAGAGCAGGTCTATTTTTTCAAGCTCTAGGATGCAGATAAAGTTTGTTGGGACTTTTAATGAACAATTTTTAGGTCTTTAAGAATCAAGAAGGCTTTCCAAGGCAGAAACCAAATTAAGGTTGCACTACTGATTCATTACTTAGAGGATGCTTCTTCTCTCATTCATTTTCTTCTCTTAAACACACAAGTAATTCCTACATCAGAATTTGGATGTGTACAACAGAAGTCATCTACAAATGTTCTCTGCCTTGTCTATCTAGCCAGAATATAACACGAAGAAATAGGTTATTCCATTCTTAAATATTTAACTGGCATCTTCTTCCACAGATCTGTCTTTACTATTTAACATTTTTACTGCCACAGCGGTTAAGTTAGCATTAGTTTTCTAACTTAGAATAACTCTGATAAGAAGTGATGGCCTGCGCTGGGGTTGGTTCGTTGCTTTTCCTCTGCAAGTGACACACTCCCCTGGAGTTCTGTAAAGAATGATGGACGAAGCTTTATCTTCACCCATTTTTATTTTGAAAGAACACAAAGACAACTGTTACCTTGTTTGGGTATCCCAGGTATATCTTCAAATGTAAGTGTCCTTAGTGAAGGCCTCCAGAAGGCATAAGACTCTACAAGGGCTTCCAGTCCCATTCTATTTAGAACAAAACCAACATAGCATCATGAAAGAAAGTTGTATTTTGTCACATTTCTCTAGATACTTTACCTCAGAAAAATATAGAAATTAGTGACTTTTCAGGATTATTTTGAAGTTGATTTTGCTTTTCTAAGAAGAGCCTTGCATCTTCATCCATGAGATTGCTGTGATCTGCAGACACTGGGCTGGCGGCATGCAAAGAGTTTCCCAATTCCACAAATCTGGCAGTCTATTTCAGTTTTGGCTTTTTGGGGGCTGGGGAGTGGACGAAATGACTAAATGACATTAAATGTTTTCCTAGTACAACATTTCCTTAACAGCAACTACTCTAACTGCCAGAGGGATGATCTCCTATTTCTGCTTAGGACAAAGGTGATCCACTCACAACTTACATTAAAACAGGATTCCCAGTCATTACCAATGAGCTGGAAAATCAAGCTTACAACATGAGCAAGGCATGGGTGTACAGTTCGTTTGCTACTAGAACGTATAAAGCAATGTTGTGTCTTGGTTATTATGTGCTGAGCAAAATGCCTTTCGAAACTAAAAGTCTTCTGTCATTTTCTTTTCAACAGTGCCATGACAAAACAGAAATAACCAGGTAGGCAGTCGTGGCAGACAATATTTAGAGGAATCTCTACTTCCTGAAGGTAAAGGCTCATTTGTTTTCTGACAGAATCTTGTGAATAATGCACCTCAGAGGTATAATTTTGCTGTTATTTTTGGCTGCTGGGCCTCAAAGGCCTGTTAAATGTCAGCATCAGGCACACACCAAATACAAGTGCTTGCCTTTGAGCAGCAGCACTCTGTAAACTCAAATTATGCAAACAGGCCAATTTGAAGCTACCAATGTGTTCTTCTGATACCGCTTCTTCCCCATTGCATTTCTAGCAGGACCACAAATGTATTTCAGGAAACAGTTATAAAGTATTTATTAGCTGAACCTGGACTAAAAAGATAGCCTTCAGTTTCTGCAGTAATGGTAAATTCTCATTTCTAGTTAAAGTGGAGATAAAAGCCACCTCCTGGAGGAGTGTAGCCAAGGCGATAATTTATACAAGATGCCTTCGAACAATTTCCACATTTTATCACCACCCTAATTTACGCTATCAAATGGCCAAGTTTATTTAACAAAACAGTTATGTTTTTCTTGAAGTATTTAAAGGGAGAAATTCTGGTCCTTCCCTGAGTAAAAGTTTTTATAGGGTCAAACTTAAGGCCTAACTGAAGAATGAAACTATTCTCAGCACATAAATTCTGTTGCACTTTGCAAATGCACAGGGAATGCTTTTAAAAGGTGAAGCTACTGATTTGTGTAAAATAGCCTGTGGGATCAAACACGAATGACCTGAAAGGGAATATTTTTAATTAAACAGAATTACTGCATGCAGCAGTGCATAGTAAGATAGATGCAATAATTAAAACAATAGTGAAAAGTCAGATATAATGGTACCACAGTTGGGTGGTTTCTCCCACTTTTGTTGCAGACTAAAATGCCTAGGTGAGAAGTACACTAACCAGAACAATGAAGACAACTAAATCTTAACATTTAATTTCAACGTTCAGCAACAGAACAAAATAATAACCAACTGAGTAGAGCAGCAATTTAAATTAAAAAAGGAAATTTTCCTTGGCAATTAAAAAATCTGAGCTGTATTCTCAAACACATTTATTCAGTACCACAGAGCCTATCAAAGAAAACAGCAATACTGACTTCTGTAAACCAACATCAATTTTCAACAGACAAGAGTTTGAAGAGTCAATTCTGTAACAAGTAACACTACAGTAAAAGCATTCAGACCTCATCTAAAGCCAATTCCAAAACATTTCTACAGAGGCTGGCCCTTCCTACAGGACTAGCCTCCTAATCCCTTTCTGTAATCTACAACTGTCTTTCAGTTCAAAGATGGTGTTTTTTTTCTAATGCCCAAACCAAACTTATTCCTAACAGCCAAACCAAAAAACCTCTCTGGATAGCCCCAGTCCTACAACTGGATTTGCGTGGTTGCAGATGGAGTACTCTTACTGCACCTACATCCTCCTCAGGTAATATCAGGGCTGTGCCACCACATTAAATCCAGTTCAAAACTGGTTTCTGAATGATCCTTTCCTCTCTATTTTCAAGGACATCTTTTCTCATTTTATAGAACGTTGTGGAAGAAATTCAAACCCCACTTAAAGTCAGAAATTTCAGAGGAGTCAGGGTTTCACACTTCTCTCCTTAGTACTTATTTTATGGCTCTGCAAAAAGCATGCGTAGCAGAGACACTGCCTACAAAGAGCTGTCAAATAGGGCACGCATGGCAACTTTTTTCTTCCCCAACTGCACACAGCATGTTTTGCTTCTTCAGTCACTGCATTTATCTGAAAGTTACTGTTCACTTAATTTCAAACCAGAAGACTACTATCGAGGACAAAACTCTATTTATGCCCGCGCCTGGGGCATTCCTCCCAGGCCCCAGGACAGAGCATGGCCAATTGTTTCTTGCTAGAAGACAAAAATCTTAGACCAGCAAATGTAGAATGCAAACTGAAAAAATACTTCAAGTGAATTCACGTAAATCTTTGTAACCACCTCACCCCTTCTATAGCTGTTCTTCTTCTAAAAAATACTCTCATTTGCTGTCCAGTCTCAGCATTTATGTAACTCAGGTGGAAGCACAGAACAGGCTTTCATGCTGTAGTCTCTGCTAAAAGAGAAGCTCAGTAAAGCAGCTACCAAGAGATACTCCTGAGCATTCCTACCAGCACAGTCTGCTCCCTTCTCTGCAAGGCTAGGTCATAAATATAGCAGCTGTAGACACCAAATGCAATGTGGTCACGGGAACTGATGTATACTATGCACCACAATTAAATGCTGCTTTTTTTAGCTGAAATGGTTTAACATACAATTCGTAACAGGCTTAAGTATTTTGCATTAAACAGTCTTTGGATAAAATACCTCATCGGTACTGGCAGCAGAGACTAGACCCAAGTCTCCACTTTGCACTACTCAGATTCCCCATTGCTATTTTGAAAGATTCATGGATCAAGAGAGAACAAGCAATTAATCAGTCCAACAGCAACAGAAGAGGTGGAAACAGGCTCGTTTCAAGGTTATCTATAGCCTAGTATGAAAACATTCACCTAGGAAGTGGATTTAAAACTCCTTAGGCTGAAGAGACACTTGAACATAGGTCTCCCACCTCCTAGGCAAGTGTACTAAATGTAAGGTTACTGCAGGGGACAACTTAGTTTCTCCCCCTTTAAGAAAAAACAACGAGCCATTCATTTGTACTAAATGCCACTTATGTGCAAGAAAGCCTGGGCTTATAATTTGACACTGGTATTTGCAATTGGTGTCTCCAGCCAGGAGAAAGAGATTTCAGGAGCAGCCTGAAATCACAGACCTGAGTATGCATTAATTCCATTTGCAGCCTTCACGGTATGCCACCCTTTCCACTGAAAGGAAACCTGAGTACATGAGTCAAGCTGTGTGCCAACCCATTCTTGACCTAGATAGTCAGAGGAATAGGAATGGGAGCCCACCACAGAGAACATCATGGGGAAACGTAAGTGCTCCCTCACAGAGTCTGAGTTCTCAGACTAATTTGTCTGTAAATACAGGTATTCCCCTCTACCAGCTTTCACAAACCAATTCTGTCAGCAGTAACAAGCCCACTTCCTATGCCAACACCTACCTGTTACGTCCCGAATCTCTAAACCCTTTGGCGAATGGATTCCTATCAATCTTCAGACGAGTTATCTGTGAAGATGATTAAAGAAGTTATTACTTGCAAATTCAGCTAACACTCAAAAATAACCATCCTGACAGAATTAAGCCAACAGTGGAGTAGAAACATCTTCACATTTGCATGGTTTAAGATGGTTGTCCTGAAACTCAGCAAAGTAAGGGGCAGCCTTCTGATGATTATTTTTGCAAATCCCCAGAGAAGCTATAGGTATTTAATGCTACTAAGGGGCAGGTTGGAATTCTTGAGAAAAATCTTCTGGCAAATGTCATTTTTCACCTAAGAGAGTGTACTGCCTAACTGCAATAAAATTTAAATTAAAACTTTATTTCTGTACAGGTTAAGAAGGAAATGTGAAAAGAGAGATTATCTCTTGGCTACTATCCTCCATAAAAAAGCCAGCAACCCCCTGCCCCAAATACTTGTAATTGATTTAAATAAATGTGATAGGCACCAAATAATGATATTTCAGTATTTACATGGCTCTCCTGCTCTTCTCTTTCTAAATACAGCAAGGCATATATAACTTTCCAAAAGACAGCTGCAGTAACGTATGTGGAATTAACAAAATGTCACAACATTATGGTGTCACTATGTATGTTAATACTTCAAAAAGCAGTAATAAGGGCCAAACACCAGAGTCATACAACCTGCAGTTTACTTTTGACTTTGAATCTGTGTGGACCCAGATAAATTGCAGTTAATAACATACACCGAATGCAAATAATGAAAACAACTGCAATTTTCTTCAGACCTCAGCTTCTCTGTTAAGGTCTGGGAGTTTTGAAATCACTGGAGTCAGGAACAAAAGTGCTTTAAAAATTCTATCCAGTCATGTATCTACATTTAAAGCACAAAACCACCTTTAAAAATTAGACTGCTCTTTGCCTTGTCCATTAATGCTGTATTTATAATTAAGACACCATTAACTAGATTAATTACACTGTGTGATCTCCCTAAAAATGACTTTTTACATGCAGCGTCTAGCCCACAGTGAAGTCTCAGCTGTAGCCTCCAGGCGCTGCTGCAATACTACTAGTGAAAGCTACGTGTAATACGAAAAGGGTTTAGACAAAGCTTTTTAATAAGAGGTTTAACAAAAGTATCCACTTTTCTCCTATCTCTTACTTCCCTGGTCTACTCCGAAAAGCCTGTAAAGTGCCAAGCAGAAAGCTCGTATTACCTGTTGATTTTGGTATGCTGTGACAGTAGTGAAAACTGTCTCTGGAAAGGAGAAGGCTTTTACCCCTTCTCCTGAAGGGATAGGCTTGACAGGGGACAGATCATCTCCACAGTCTTTTCGGATGACGTGGACACGAGGCTGGTATTTATGCATAGAGTGAAGGATAATCTATGCAGTCATGAAAGAAAAAAGATAACATTTATTAGAAAGGACAACCTGCTGTTTCAGGACTAATAGCTTTTTGGAACAGATTATGGTATGTGTTTACCATGCCACTTACTGGAAATCAAATGTTTTCTTTAACCTCTGAAGGTTCTTATTACAGTAGTCTAATCCCTGTGCATTTATGTTATTGCCAACCCTAAGCATTTAAAAATTACAACTCAGGAGCTCCAAATTCAGAGATTGGCTCAATTGAGACTGGCTAAAGGAAAAAAAAAAAAAAAAATCAGTAGTGAAGTCCTGGTCCCATTGGAATTTGGAAAGTTTTGTCACTTTTTTCCATTGGAGCCTGGATTTGATCCTAACAGGATTAAGAGCAGCAGCATTTGCCTTTTATTTTTGGAACCTTCGGGATATGCTTGGAGCAATTTGTTTCCTGATATTCCAAAGGCTGGAAACATATCTTGTTTTGAACACAAGCTGAGACTTTGAAGGAGCAGCAACTTAAAAGTAAAATAACACCAAAATCCAAAACTCTAAAATGTTAATAACTCTAAATTTATAATACATATGAATAACATCAATACGTAAAGCCTTATCAGCATACAAAAGCTCAATTAAGAATCAAGTATAAACAAAAAGTATATGAACTCATAGTGCATAAAATTAAACACAAAAAATACCGCTTGGTATTGCTCCCAAATTTTAGAGGAGATTTAAAAAAAACCAGAATTTTCCCTCTATTTTACTCCACTTCAGCTAACCACTACTAAAATAGGAGATTTCAAGAAAAAAGATAATTGGAAGCTCAACTATTATTGTTGGAAGGCCTAAGAAATTAGTTAACTCGATAAATAAATAGTCCTATGGCTATTGGCCTGTGGAGCCCCTAATCAACATTCAGGGGAAACTTTTTAATTTCCTGCTCCAACAGAATGTGCATGTGCTGAGGCTCTCGACAGAGCCCTCCGCCAGGCACCATGGAAGTTCATTCATCCAAATGACATAGAGGACATTACATTCATTTGGATAAACTAGAGTTTGGCTATTTTAATACACTTGGTCCTGGCCAGATGGCATGACCCCATTTAGGATAAGCCAAGTTTCTGGATAATCAGGGGTTTTATTAGCCTGTAACTACGGTTTTGACAATGACATCACAGGCTCCAGTTAATTTGCTCAGGGAGTGCCCTATGGATGTTCTCATATGAAGCCTTTTCCCAGTTTCTGAAATCTTGCACAGAGCAAGATTTTTATCATGCAAATGTGTATTCTCTTTTACAACACTCCTTTCAGTTCTCCGCTGGCAAAGATCTACAAAATGAAAACGTAGAGGGGACAGCACATTCCTGACCCTGTTTTCCTGTGAACACCCAGTGATACCAGGGGTGATACTGGTGCAACAGAAAAAAAATGATCAAGCAAAGCTCTGTTCCACCGTTCAAACCCATCGCTATTCTGTGCCTTGCCATTTGCCTGGGTGCCACTAAGCATGCCACATTCTGCTCCCACACAGATTACTTCACCCCATCAGCTCTGCGGTGCAAGCTTCCACTTGCCTACACGGTGGACTTGACCATATGCAATGATAACCCAGGCAGCTACGAACAGTTCTGCTCATGTATCAGGACAAGTGAAATCACGGCAGCATGGAGATGACCACCTCCCACTCCTTTTCTGGGTGGCTATTACAGCTAGACCAATCCTTGTTATCTCTTAAGAGCAACCTGGCTTGGCTCTGTGCTATATTGAATTTCCACTGCTGATTAGCAAATACATAGCAGGATTTTTTTTTTCCTTGCTTTTGTACCATGCCTTGTAAAATAGGATCTTTGTTAATGATCAGGACTGAATTACGAATAAGTAATACATGACTGCAGAGCCCTGATTAATTAAAAAACAACACTATGTAGATAGGACATAAAGGGAGAGGGAGATGCAATGCCCGCTCTGAAAACCATTTAGCTCTATTATCCTAAGCATCACCTAAAGTTACTGTGTTGAAAAAGCTAAGGAAAAGGAGATTCCTGCTTTTCTTTTCACATTGCTTGCACATTCAACAGCACAAATGAGATCTAACAGTTTATCTGCAGAACCAGCAACTTTCCCTTCATACCCTTAAAAGCCAACAATAAAAACCCCAAACAGAACAAATCCCAGCAAATGCCAAGCACGAACTGGCATTGCTTTCAACTCACAGTTGAAAAGCCTGCTGCTCTCTACAAATCCCTCACAGGGCCCGACCAAAACACTTCGTGGGGGAATAAACCTCTCCCGCCAAATGTAAAATTACACTTTGACCACAGCAACTGTCAAGACATCATTATCAGACAGAAGACGCCGCAGCAGGGAGCCTGCAGGTAGGCAGCAGGGCAAGGCAACAGGCTGGCAGAGCAAATGCAGCCAAAGCATCTGCAGACACCCAAAACTGGGATTACCTTTGCAATACTGCTCTTGAGAGATGCTGCTGTGATGAGGCCTCAGAGCTGACCCTAAACTCGGGCACCGCCATGACACAACCATCACAGCCAGCACAAGCAAGAGCCTGATACTCTTTTGGAGGGAAGAAACCACAGGGGGGGATGCCTCTGGCAGCTCACCAGTGCACTGCCAGACCACTGGCATGGTCCTCACCTTGATGGTGTTTTCACCAAAAATCCTCCTTTTTCCTCCCTGCAAATCCCATGTATTCAGGCTTTCTGCAGTCAGGAGAGCGTGTGGGGCCAAGGAGCATGGATTCCCTCTTCACAAAGACAAAAACTGCAAGTGCAAATGCTGATGTTTCCCAGCTTTTCATTGTGACAAGAACATATAACTACCCATTGACTGTAAGCAGAGCTTGCTACTTGGAGCCAAGTCTGGGCACAGTAACAGTCCGCTTCTGCTTCCAGCCTCACCCCACTTTCAAATGGGGAAAAAAAAAACAGCCACCAAGGAACAATTAACACGCTAACAGCCTCATTTTCACTAAAAGTTAAAAGATGTTCATCGCATCAAAAAATACTCAGTTGAAAAGCATGGAAAACAGCATCAAAAATATTGACTTTTCCCCCTCTACTGAAATTCAGACTAAAAACTGCATCGAAATAGAAAAATCAGCCAGCTCTAACCAGCCAGCGGGAGAGACTGCTTTTACAATGCAGCACCTACCCCAGAGATGAGAGAGGGATGAGAAGAATTAAGAAAGAGCATCCACACCATGCACTTCTCAGTGTCAACTGCAAAATGCAGGTTTACTTTTTCTTACCATCACGACTCAGATGAAAGACACAAATGCTGCAGTATGTGTCTTAATGATGCCATTGGGCCTTAATGCCCGTATAAGTACGCAACCTCTCCAAAGCAGGGACTTCCTTCTGAGACCAAAAACAAGCAAGGAAAACAGCCTTACAAATTTTGCTTGATCTCCTCAGCCTGCAAGTGGAACCCATGTATCAGAGAGTATCCTACGTGCAGATGTACTTCAAAATCTCTCTGCAGAACAGCACTACAAAATCACGTCGTCACAAACTCCCACTCAAAATACTGATGCAAACAGCAGCAGGCGGCAAGGAGCCCAGAAAACATTCGCGCAGCGAAGCAAGTTGTCTTAGAGATGGCTGATCTCCTTTCATGAGAACCTAATCCCAGGCCAACGCAATGCAAGGGGAGCTGGCTGCCATGAACTACTACCACAATATAAATACTGCACAGGAATACTACCTTAGCATCTCTCTGCAAATACTGTCCTCATTCCCATGGACGTGGGTCACCTCTCACTCATTCTGACAGTTAACACTCTGGAATAGGTAAAAGGGCTCTGGGTTGATCTCACATGAGTTCCCTACTTCAATGCCTACAAGATCAAATCCTAGCCCTGGGATCTTAACACAAACACTCTGCAAAAGCTGATACCTCTGAGTAGAGAAAGAATAAAGGAACAATTTTGACAAAGATTAAAGCCCCAGAACCAGGCAGCACAGAAAGCACAACCAAAGAACAACAGCTAAAGCCCAACACTGCCTGAACTACTGGAGGAATGATGGCAGAGCGTAAAGACCCCACCAAGGTTTCTCTGAGCCATTCTGTCTAAGTGGGAGGGGGAAAAAAACCCACCAAACAACTTTCTAATAATCTAAAGTATACCTCATCTCCCATACAGGGGTGGTAGAGTCAGAACACTTGATGTAAAAACAAATATTCGAGGGACAGTACAGTCTTGACCCCTAGCTCTTCTAAGTCCCCATCTCTCCCCGGTACTCTCTTGAGAAAAATGGTTCCTTCCTGCTTATGAGAAACAATTGTTTTTCATATTCATCACAAAATATGATTATTCGTTTTCCATTATTGCTGGAGGCATTCAGAGGCTACATAGCTTTTTCAATACAGCATTCCACACTACCATAGCTTTAAAAGAAAAAATGTACCCATTGGAAAAGACACTTTTCTGCTTTCTGCTTTTGCCTTTTCTGGTAATTATGAATGACATGTTTGCAATTTCCCAGATTTTAGAAATATGAAATTATTTTACAGTCATCCTTCTTTTGTCCTTTTATTTTAATACTTAAATTTCCATTTTGGGGAGGAGGGGCGCTGCCGTAGCTCTGAATCAGTTCAATGTGTCTCAAATCACTGTACTACGGCTTTGCTTCACTAGTTTCCAAATCGAAACACTTAAAGACCAGAAAATTTATATCCCCCCACATTATGAATAATGGCGTGCTGTGTACGCTACACAGGTTTCAGTTCAGAATAAAACCAAAGCTAAGATCTGGGATGGAAAAATACTGCAATACAATTCTCTACATAGCCGAGATTTTATCACAGGGCAGTTTGCAACTGCAAGTGCACGGGTGGACCACGGCACCCGCGTATCATCCCTCTGAAACGACTGGGTAGAAAACCCAGCCGGCTTGCTCTCCCTTGGAAAAGTTGACGTTCTACCCATTCGCATCCATTTCACTTTTTAAAGCCCTTACAATAGACTCAGGACTCTGAAAAAGCAACTCTCACTCAAGAAGAGTTGCAAATACAGGATTGCTGGGGAAACTAAGGGAACTACGTGTGCTAATCTCACCACACACACTGCCAAATGAGACCCCATAACTAATTCTGTTAGTGAAAGAAGTGATGTAAAACGTCTCTCTTACAAGCCTAAAGAAACAAATGCACTGCTAACTCAAAGAGACATGAATACCCCCACATTCTTTTTCAGGAAGAGCACAATAAAATTATGAACAATATTATACGAAAGGTAGTCTTTTTATCCTTGTTATCACATTCACTAGCTCAGTCCAGTCAGCCTCCTGTATTCCTTCCTACCTCTGTAACATAAAAGTTGTAGCTCCTGCACCATTTAACAAGAATTTCACATTAATCTCCTTCACAAACACAAACAGGGAGAAAAGAAGCTCATATTTAAACGTGGACTGTGTAATTGACAAAATACCTGGCCTAACATCACAGTATTACAACTATACTGAGAGAGGATGCACGTAGTATCTTTGTCCTCTGTGCTAGGCACATTTTCTTTCACTCCCTTCTGTGAAGGGGAAAGTATCCTGCTTAATATATTGGGCTACGCGAAGGACAATGGAATCCACATCCTGTCTCAAAACTTGCCTCCAACTTCTTAAAACTCTACCACTTGGAACTCAGTGCTCCTTCTGAAAGGAAGCCAACATTTGCCATTTATTACAGGATTTTGCAAAATTAAAGACTTTACCCTGACTAAAAACCATTCCCATTTTTTAATTATTTCCTAAGGTGTCAAGTAAAACTATTTTAGGGATTGCTGGAAAGATACTGGCTTACATCTGTCATATTTCAACAGTTTTGAAGAGAAAAGGAAATATTAACATAACACATTTTGTCACATTAGATAATGTCATAACTAAACAATTTAGAACTTGCAAACAGAACACTCATACTGCATACGTCTTCGCCAGTTTTTGCAGAAGTAATGAGCCTCAGCTGTGAAAGGGTCTTGCTTCATAAGGTATGTAATAAATCATTATCAGAGTGAACCCAGCTCTCATGTTGTTCGTTTTTGACTGCAATTATTAACACCTCATGGGATTTCACACAAATGTTTAGGTTAAGAAAATAGTTAAGTGTATTTTTATTCACATGAAGTTATTACACGCTATTAATGTTTCTTCTAGCCACTTGTGAATTTAAGCGCCCTTTTTGATCGGAGCAGAAGTTGCAAGTAACACACTCGGTGGGAAAACATGAGAGCAATTCTGCCCCTTCATATTAGGCAATTTAGCCTTGTAAAGGCTTACTTTGCAGAAGGAGTTCTGTTTTTGAGGGGGGAGTAAAACAGCAGGCTCTAATAAGCAGTTAATTATCGGAGCAGAAAGTAAGCAGATTTTAGATCTAGACGGTAAGGTTCCAAAACAGCTTTGAAAAGTCAAGCCTATTTCTGGCACCCTGAAGCTGTACGTCAGAGTCTTTCAGAGCTGAGCAATGTGCCTACATACAATACCGCAGAAGAGCAAGTACTCACATGTCCTTGATCATCCAGCTCATTATTGGTAAGCTTCAGTTTGTCGAAGCTGATCACTTGTCTCATCCATGTCTCCCCAGAGGCGGGTGAATCGGGGTGAATGTAAACACGAGGTGGTACCGGGGAGTCAGCGTTACCGGCCACCATCCACTTGGAGCTATGATAAACATACCTATAAAAATAAAATGAATACCTATTAAACACAAAACCCAAAAATGTTTATCAGACCATTTCAGTATTAATAGATTAGGGCCCATACATACAGCAAGAACCCACCAATTAACAAAACAGGAAAGCACAATAAATAAAAGTTATTTTTTTTAGTTTCAAAACATAGTTCTGGTACCTGCAAAAGGAACATTAAAAAACCATGGTCTGATCTGACCTTAGTCTTCTTAAGATCAGTAACAACCTTAACACTAGGCTCCACACTGTGCTTTAAACTGGTGTCAGTTCACTGACAGCTACAGCTCTGCTCTGAATAAGCATCAGCAAACAGGGAAGAATCTGGTCCTTCATTTATCAAATCAAGTAGTAATGCCGTATTTGGAAGATTTAACATGCTGAGTCCAATATAAGAGTCTATGAATAAAGCCATTGCAGGGAAAGAACATTATGATTGGGAAAAATAATGAAACTATGTCAAACTATGCTCTTGCTATTTCTGCAAGACCATATGAATTTTCTTCAATAGTACTGCAGAAAGGCTTAAAAACGAAAAAACACAGCCCATATTTCATTTGATAGGCCAATGCTGACAAAAGTAATCTTCTAATAAAAATAGTGCCTGCTTTGGTACAAAACTTATTTTGAAAGCAAACACTTCACAGGGCAATTTAAAAAGCACTAATTAAAAACTTCAACTTATTTTTTTTCAAGTACAGTAAAATTCCAGTAATTCCACTATATTTTTTAATGAGAACAAGAAAGACTTTATCAAATCATATGTTTGTACAATTCAGTTCCTTATTAGAACACGACAAACTACTCAATCGGAAATGAAAACAAAATGGTCTAATACATGCATCACTGTACAATTAACATCAAGCTGTAAAACTAAGATCTCGAATAGTGGTGAAATTCTCTCCCGGAGACAAATTCTCAAACCCAGATCACACAGTCAACTGTTGTAACATTTTTCATTTATTTTGTATTTGTTGGTTTATACTAAACACATGCTTCCCCTACAAAAGTAAATAAAGCAATAAATACACATAAAATATTTTGAGCAACAGCTTAAGCTTCCAAATATTTACAACAAGGTCCAATTTTGCTAGAAATCTAAATCTAGATTAAATTTTCTTAGTTTTGCTATCTGCTGTGGCAGCTAGGCTCCATATGTGACTGCTGTTTTATCTTCCAAATTTAAAGATCTGCAAGACAGTTTGTAAAGCCACATGAACATCCAAAGTTAAAACAAGTCATCATGAAAAAAAAAAATCATAGATTGCACAGCAAAGAATGAAAAGTGGCAACAAGTAAAACATATAAAACATTAATATTTAGCAGGAAGGTTAAAGGCATGGTACTAATACATAATTACAGAAATTTAAGTTTGCCAACTAAGAAAATACTGCCTTTCATACAACTTTTGTTAAGTTCCTTCAGTTATCTGGGGAACAGGTACAACACCGGGCAGACAGTGCAGCTCACTATGACTGTATTTATCCTAAATGAAATGAGGTTTAAAGAACTCACATTCAATATGACTGTTTTTAATGCTAACATTTTTATTCAATTTAGAATAATTACTTTGCTTTTTTATGAATTAAGGAATTGCTCAGACCTTTCTAGGAATTATATGCTTAGATTGATAAGTAAATGCACACGTGCAACACAAAGGAAGAAACAGGCTTTCATTTGAGCTGCACTGCAGTGGTCCAAAGAAAAAAGCATTTTTTTCTCTATGCTACAGTCAGAAGAGCCTCCCCTAACTGTAGGTACTGTACAACCTCAGCACTGGTATTTGCACCTTGTTGAAAACCACAAAATCTAAAATGGTCCCAAGAAACGTCTTCTACACCGCACGAGAAAAGGACAAAATTGCAGTCAATGAGGTAAGGACGCGCAAAAACCATAGGGCAGCGTTTGCTTAGGGAACAAGGCAGCATTCC
>NW_010525540.1:0-2259 GCF_000687285.1 Phaethon lepturus | reverse complement strand
TTCCCCTACATTATACTAAGTATAGGGTTGAAACAATCAAACCAGCAATTGGTAAGGACCTGATCCTGCCTCCATGGAACTGCTTGGCCCGGCTCCCCCTGGCTCCTACGGAGCATGGGATCCCATCTGTAAAGCAAGACTTACAGAATGCCCACAACTCACGATAATAACTGCTGGGGGCCCGATCCTGCAAACATTTCTAGAGGACCAGTGGTTTCAGCAGAGTCCTACCAGCTCCCTCCAAATACAATTGCCCTCGCAATGCTGAGAGCTTCAGCATGGAATTCCTACTCTCAAAGGTTCGAAGAACAACTACTTTTGTTCCTCACATTATTCTTCAGACAATAATGCCATTAATTCTTTAAAAAACAGTAATTAGAAACAGTAGCCTTTGCGAATTGAAGCAACCAAATATCTGAGTGATAAACAGCTTTTAAATTAAATGATATAATCAATTTGAAGCATGACCAAGAAAGCTTATATGCTAGTAAATCAGACACCAATGCTATTAATGTTATTAATTAATGTTAATGCCATTTAACACCAGAAAAATGTGCATTTTCATATTTATTTGCTAACGGAAAATAATTCCCACCGACATGGTGAATAAAATATGGTAACATTTCCTGACCACACTAGAACCACATTCTCTGAAAGCCAAAACCTAAGCATCGGCCCTCAGTACAAACATAACATAAGGCAAATGTATAAAGAGCTTCAATAGAAATTTTAGGTGTTTTTGCCTACTTGGCACAATTTGTTTTTTTAAAATGTACTGGGGATGAAGGAAGCTGAAGGAGAGTTAAACACGACCTTCTGCTAATTTATATAGTGTTAATGTTTTCTTCCAATAGCCAAGCTCCCTCTGGCTTGCAATCATATGTTTCTTGCCTTAAAGTCACCATACCTGTATCTTTTGTTATCCACTGGCACAATATCCATAGCAATATAATACTGCTGATGTGGGTCTAAACCTGAGATCTTCACTCTCATTGCGGGAAACATCCGCCTGAACATGGAAAGAGAGAGGTCATTTTTAATATGAAACAGACTCGGGAATAGTTGTTTAGGAAAAGTAACCGGTTCGTGGGATTTTTCTCGTTCTTCCTTTTAGTCTACAGAGTCCTTTTGGACGATTATAGTTACATAGCCATGAAATGGCCCATTCGATATGTCAAAACAGATTTTTAAAGTGCATTTACTCGAACAATGCTTCGTATGTTTTGGGATACGCTTTGGGAGTACAGCTATTACCACATCATTTCGACTTTATTGTTAGACACTAAATCATTTGGGTTTTGAGACTTGACTTTAGCAGTACACGCATTTAAAAGCCGTTTGAGATATTAACTAGAAATACATTTCTGGAGATGTGCAAACCTCCACCCAGGAAGAGCAATACTTAAGAGAAATGCAAATTGCCACTAAGTTTCCAGCTGACAGCAGCGAATGGTTTATCGTTTCTGTAGCAGCAAATGAGAAAGCTAAATCCGCGGTGATACAATTATAACACCGCAAGGATGCAGTTATAAAAAGCCAACGTGCCATGCTGTAACCCAACAATATGGTCTTTATTGAGACGGGACTTCCTGTCTGCAACTTACTAAAGGTGAAGTGCAAGAGCTACTCTGCCTTTGAAAGGTATAGTAAAACTTCTTTATTGAAAGCAGAAACGAAATCTACGAGGTAATTTCTTAAAAAGGAGTACAAAAAAAAGTTCACGATTTGCATCCTTCTGCGGAGAAAACGGAGCATTAACTGATGCGGTGGTTTTAACGTAAAAATGCATTTCTTAGCTCACGTTTGGCATGCCTTTTATCAAGAAAGTTCCTTCTTGAAGAAAAAAAAAAGTCCGAGTGACGAGCTGACTGCAAGCTAATGAAAGGTACTTTTCTGTATTTTAAAGACACGAAAGCCATTCCAGCTTATTCACTATTTGCTGCTGTTCTTAAAAAAATATATATATATA
Organism: Phaethon lepturus; assembly: GCF_000687285.1. NCBI lineage: Eukaryota > Metazoa > Chordata > Aves > Phaethontiformes > Phaethontidae > Phaethon > Phaethon lepturus. The sequence goes on along the minus strand of NW_010525540.1, from coordinate 290 downwards.
TAAAATCAATTAGAAGTCGTTACTGGAAAGAAAAACCATATCTCCGTTATTTCTGAATAAGCAAGGGGGTAAATCTGACCGCGGTTAACTAGTTTTCGCTGTGATTTCAGTGCACCTGTAAGATAAAACAGCAAATCCCCGACTGGACTCTCTTAAGACAAATGTTGCTTTGTGCTGTTTAAGACCGCATTTCAATCATTAATAAAGCCTCTCTGAAAACGTAGAAGGCAGCATATGGATTCAATAAAATATGTTTTTGTAATTTCTAATAAGTTCGGATACTTTTATAC
>NW_010525539.1:148319-150794 GCF_000687285.1 Phaethon lepturus | reverse complement strand
GTAACCCCCCGGCTGTCCAAACCTGGCCACGTAAACCCAGTGCAATGACAGATTTTATTTTTTTTTTTACACTGCAAACACAGATAAAACACAGCAAAGCATGTTTGTGTGTGACATGAGATGTGGAAGAGTTATTCATCAAAAGCTAACTTCAGTAAGAGGAGGTCCAGTTCTCTCAACTGGCACTGTAGTCAACAGAAAGGAAAAGGCTTCCTTTTGGGTTATTTGAATAACCTGAATTACCTACTGTGGATGGCATTGTGAGGAATAATCACTCTGACGGTATAGAGAGAGCCTAGTGTGAGTAGCTTTTGTGAGTGTCTTCCTCCCTTTTGCTACATCCCTTCCCTCTAGGATTACGGTATCACTGAGTGGGAAGCTAATACAATACGCTATTAAGGCAGTGGCATTAATTATCTGACATCTATTACATACTTGTCATTTTCACATTTGGACTAAATCAACCTTTGCAGCCAAGCATATTGCTGCTTGCAATTTACTTTACCTAATGCATTTTAATTGTGGCAAGGAGGGCCTCTCGTGGCTTCTCCTTTGTCGCTCTGAGTTCTACCATTCCAATTTTCAGCGACTGTAATACTGTGAGTGCATTATGTGGAATTTGTGACACAGTTGTATTTATACTGCACGAACAACATTGCAAAAATTACTTCTTTTGTGGTTTTTTATTCCAGACAGCCAATTTATGAAAAGCCTTAGTTACAGGGAAATGCCCCAGTCAAACAGCTTAGACAGGAATTGTTTCAGGATCTTTTGTTGTGCATCCTATTGGCCATTTCATGAGTTAATAAAAAAGTAGTCTTCTGATAAAGCAACAAAAGTAATCAAGCCTGTAATTTCAAAATAGTAATAGAATCTCCCTGAGCAGATTGTTATTCTTTTGTTCTTTTAAATTCTCATTTCTATACCTCTAATGCTTATAGGGTACTTCATGTAGTAATGTATGCAAGTTGACAAATGAAAAATAACGTAGATAATTACCATAGGAATGGCTAATAGAAGCTGTAATATCCACATTGTCTCTCTAATCATTACAGTTCATGGTATTAAATGAATTTAAGTGAAAAAGGGATAATTTGCAGTGTAGCAAATTGTAAACCTGACTTACTGATATTAGCATACTCCCTTATTTCTCTCTGCAGTATTTCAGGCAGTATGCTGTTATTGCTATGAAAATCTGGGAAGATAAAACAGCGGTATGGTAAGATATCTGTGAAAACTGAGCTATTAAGCAACGCCATCTCGATCAAAAGGGCTCAGCATTTTCCAAAAGGCAATCTAGAATCAATGGTTTCTTAAGATCTGGAGACAATTTCGCAATTCCTTGCTTTATAAACTTACCGTCCCCATGCAGAAGAGAAAAATCTTACTGAATGGCATTTGGTATATGAACATATGTAGAGAAGTATATGTGAGTGTATATAAGAACTGGAAGCAGATACGGTTCTGTAGCTCTAGGTAGCTGCATGCTAATAAGTAAAGGTTTACTGTTGCCATGAAGTACTGCGTTATTTCAATGGTTTTATTATGAATAGTAAAAATATATGATAGCATCAGAAATAACTTTTATCGTGAAATCCAAAAAGCAAGAAGAATTCCTGAATGCTTCTTGAAAATCTTCCACCCAACTCCTGGCTGTATCTGAAATTCACTTTTATAAGCCCTGCAAGACTAGCTGTGATTCCAAATTCCATTGGCTCAGACTTTGCATGCCAAGCAGGACTTCTGCTTTCATGAGTAGTTCTCCCTTTCCATGATACATGGACCATGAAGAAGCAAATATATTTGTGAATCTTCTAAAGAACCATTAAGCATAACATTTATGATTAATTGCCCAAACTATCCCACAAGAACCTAATTGATATTTAGTTTATGTCTTCAAAAATTCACCACCTAATCACCTGACTTCACTAAAAAACTGAACAGCACAAATGTTATATATGAAAGAGCTGCAGGAAATACGCCTTGATGTTTACATACAAGTTATTCAGATCAACTAAGCAGTTTCCACAGACAATTCCATCTGTATTAGCATTATACATGCACTTGTCTTCAATCATGGAATATTCACATTGTTAGCATCCCATATAATTAACTTAAATACTGCATTTATGAACTACTTAAAAGCTATGGTTTAAAACCTATTGCCACATAAAAGAACTTTCCAGGTGACCAAGTGGAGACCTTCCAGAGTATCCACAAAGCATAAGCTTATGCTGTTTATTGTTTAAAAATATTTTTCAGAGAAGTATTCCAGAGCAACAGGAAACACCTTGTAGATGTTAGAATTTAAACTGTCCATGCAAACAGAGGACAAGAACATCTGAGATGTTAAAACCTGATGTTCTATGAGCTTGAAAAACATAACTGACTGGAAAAATATTTACTAGTCAAGCAAGAGAAGGAAACAGGGCTCTGTATAGTGGTATCCATCTTCCACTCAGAAGTCACTGTGTG
>NW_010525539.1:135396-148288 GCF_000687285.1 Phaethon lepturus | reverse complement strand
TAGGGAAAGTGTTAAAGTAGATGCTTTGGTAGGGATCCTCATGTATTGCCTTCTATAATCGTTGCTGTTCAGGGTCTCTTTAAATGAAAACTGGTATCTAAAATCTAAGGCAGTGGTATGCGCCTCTAAGTCTGATAATCATATGCACAAAAATCGGCAAACTTAGGTATGCAGACAAGCACTTACTAAATTAAGTGCAGGATTTTATGTGGTCTGAACAGTTGTTTGGTTTTCTTAAATGTATGCATTTAATATAATCAGTTTCTTAGAGCAACACAGACTTAATTACATTGCTGCTGTGAAATGCTGAAATGGTTTTCATTCTGTAGGTGGAACACTAGTGTTTTTAATGTTTCCTTAATCAAGTGCTATTAACATAAACAGAAAAGTGTATTATGTATTATATAATTTCTTGAAGTTTTCTGGCTGAAAACTCCTCAAAAAAAGGAGTTTCACAACCCAATATATTATGTCACATATATATATTTTAACTCACAGTTTACATCTCCTGGTTCATGAGCATGATGTGAGTTGGTTCACTTAGCAATGTTTTCTGCCTGTCTCTGTTTGCCTCAACTAATTGGCTTGTAAGCTTTTCAAGGCAAAGTCTGGCTCTTGATTTACATTTTATACCATGATCTGGTCAGGATTTTTTTGGCCTTCAGCATTTACCAGTTTTCATTGGTGAAAATCCTACATGTGCTCTAAAGCTTATGAGTTACATTATTTCATCGGAAACAACTGCATTATGTCGCGGTTGGATGATTTTTTGTGTGTGTTGGTTTGGTTTCTATTTGACTTTCCTTGCAATCTGAATTAACATTTTTTATACTCAGACAATGGCAAAAAAGCAGTTCCTTTTTTGTTAGAGCTTTTCATGTGGAGGTTTAATAACGTGCACTGAAACTTCAAACTCTCCTATTGGATCCACTAGGAAATTTTTATGAAAGCTAAAGCTTTCGAAGTTACAGCAAATAGTTATATTATCGATAAAAGTTTAATTCTATGTATCTCATCTCATATGTATTGCCGTGTTTCTAAATACAATTTCCTTAAAAGACAGGCTCTATTAACGTTTATTAAGCCACCCACTAAAATATTGTTTGTCTTTGAAGTGAATAGATTTTATTCTGCTTCCCATTAGAACAATTTCTTTAAAATATTTTTGTAACAATGGTATATAACATGAGATCATGGTCTCTCTCTTTTTACTTCATCTCTGGTTATATAGGAAAATTAATTTGGATATAGTTTATTTTGAAATCCTTCTGTTCAGTGATTGTGTATTTAATTGGGGTTTTTTTGCCTGAAATTATACTCAAGGTAATTTTACTACAGAGGTGAGGAAGGCAGCTCTGTAAAGTGATCTGCACTGTTTTAGTTGCCTGCAGTGCTTGCCGATTCACCTCATAATCCTAAATTCATGACCTGAAATGTATTTCTAGTCTACCTGATCTTTTTTCCTCAGAGAGCTGGTTTGGTAGTAATTCTGTCTTTATATGAGATTCATAACGAACGGCTTCACCTTCCGTAACCGAATGTGTTTCAGGAAGTCTCCAGGGGGACAGCTGTTCCATGTGTTAAAGTAGCATACACAGCCAGATCAGCCCATGATTAAACAGAGTTACAATCAACTTCAACTGCGTGTATCTTTGCACATAAACCTGTAGGTTTATTGCAGGCAAAGCTGAAACCGCAGCTCATAAACTGACATGCTGATATGAAATTGTTAGCAACGCTTATGAGAACGCTCCTCACACAGAGGTGTAACTTAATAATTTAAATTATTAATTTCAATTTTTCATTTTGGAATATCACCTTATAAAGAAATACAGAAAGTATTTCAGTTCCAAGTAAATTTGATTGTAGAAATTAAATATCTCTTACTCTCCTTTTTTTTTCTTGAAAGAAAATGCCTTGTACAATCAACCTCATACAGTGTTGGTCATCTTGCTTGTTAATATCTCAAATTATCAAATATTATTTTCAGAAAGGCCTTGCCTTAAAGAAGCACTCCACTTGATTCGTCCAATTAGTTCTGGCAACTCAGTTTATTGTACATATCTTGAATCTTAATTTTTCTAGTGGTTACAATATTCTATTTTCCCTTCTATAGTTAGTTCACAGAAGAATTTAAGTACGATGTGAGAGAGTGTTTATAGGATGTGGGGAAAAAAACCCCAAATGTAGGAAGTGGACTTAAATCAAATACTTGAAGAGAGGTCAATGTGACACTGCCTCCCACGTCTCAAAAAACTCCCCATTACGTGACAATTCCCTTCTCTTGAGGTCAGCTATATCTTTTGCCATCCCTGGTACCATACTGGATACTACACCTGTTTGTCCTAGCACTCTCTACAGGAAGGCAGGTGCCTCTTTATTTTCATTATAGCTTCCTCTGCTAACCCCATTCCTGGCAGCCATTTAAGCATTCTCCTTTACAGATTATTGAAGGAAATAACTTCTGCTTATACTAACACAAATGTTTTCAGGAACTTGATAGGCTACTGTTTTACTTTTTTGTACATATATTTTATATACAATTTTATATATTCTTTTATATATGAGTGTCCTGGTTTCAGCTGGACTAGCACTAATTTTCTTTATAGAAGCTAGTATGAGACTATATAAAACCACTTTTTTGTATATTTTCTTTGTACACACCTATACTCCGGTATTCTGCCAGCAAAATCACCAGCTTCTGCAAACCACGGAGGACTTTTTCTTTAGAGGCCTACAGAAAGGGCACAACTAACTTGTTTGCACTTACAAGCTGAAAGATTATAGTACAGGAATTAGTGCACGTGTAAAGTGTTTCCTCCTCTGCATTTCTCATCTTGAGAAAGCCCCACAGTCTAAGCAGCATATCATATTTTCTCTTTGAATCATGTATTAATTGTGCCTTAACAGCAAATGCTATTCTGAATTGCAATTGAGCTGCACCCACAGTCACAAAACAAGACATTTATAACACTTTATTTTAAAGAACAAGTTGTGTGAAAGCACACCCCTGAAAAAGACGGAGAATGGAAGAGTAAGTAAATGGCAGGCAGCTGACTTCTCTGTCCATCTGTCCTCTCTGCACATCCAAGTAATTCCACTCTCCTCTGAGGTGCTGGTAACCGTCCTCCACTGGTGACAAACAGCAAGTTCAAAATGCAGATGAATGCTGAGCAGCAGGAAAAGTGGTTGCAGTAAATTAAATAGAAGTGCTGACAGCAATTACCTTGTTTGGTGTCCCTGGCTTCCAGTAGTACGGGGCACACACTGGACAAGAAACGAACAGTTCCCAACTCCAGGTCATTATTGAGCAGTTTTTGGTGATTTCAACTCAAGTCACATATGTGCATCTGAGGGCAGTGCTCATTGTTGTAGTCTAAATTGATAAATCTGTATGCAAAGTGCCTTTCTGGTCTTCCTTGAATTTAGATTCATTATTTGTTCGTTACTCATCATAAATTGCTCTTACTCCATGTGAATTTAAATTGATGACAAAAAGGAACCGACTGCTCATAAATTAGTTGCTGCTATATGCAATAAGCTCTCCACAGGCAGGGCCTCAAAGGGTGAGAGGAAATCGCCGTTCACCACTCCCCCGCTGACACCACAGCCCTCTCTCCATTTCTTCTTCAGCTCTTGCAACACTTGTGGTTCCTTTTTACCTCCCACTCCTAAAATCATAACTCCTACAGGGCTCTTGCAACCTACCGGTCTTTCATGTGCTGGAAGAGGGACACACCAACGGGGCTTTCCTTGCGGAGCAAAGCCGAAGGCAGCGAAGCACCAGGGCTGCCCGTGCACTCCTGCCCGGTGGGCTGCTGCCAACCGGAGCGACCAGCTCGTCCTGCTGCGCCGGGGAGGCCTGGCTGCGCTACCACCCCGGCCCTCGAGAGAAGATGGGCCGCCCCTGCAGGCTGCGCCCGGAAGTGGGGCCTCGGCACCAGCGCCCTGGGAGACGTGAGGCCTTACACGCCTGCGTGCCATGGCGGGGCTGGTGCCCATGGTTCTGACCCGCAGCAAGCGTAGCTGCCCACGAAGCACCTCCAAGCGCAGGAGAGCGCTGTCAGCATGGCCTGACCAATCTGTGAGGCAGCCGCCAGCGCTCTGTTTCGGCCCATGGGCCTTCCTGTGAGGCACCGCTGCTGCACTGCTGCTTGTTCAAGAGCCCCGCGGGCCGCGTGGGGCTCGCTCATCGCACGCGGCAGGGTGGCCCGTGCGGACGTCAGAGCTGGCGCCCTCCTGGCAGATGCTTCGTCCTGAGCAGGACGCTGATCCCACCGCCAGCCCCGCAGAGGGCTTTGCTCGCGCTACGGGCCATTTCGGGGCGGCGAGTAAAAGAGGGGCACGCTCTTTTATCTGCCCTTTTAGCTAAGAGCGGGGTCTTTTTCATTTCATTGCACCCTTTCCGAACATGCACAGTAAATAAATGGGTTTTTTTCCCCTTTTCAGTGTTGAAACAGCTTTCCAGTGATGTCATACGCTTAAGCTTGCGTGAGGATGTCCTAATGTGTACGGAGAGAAGAGCAGAGAGAATGGGGGAAGAAAGAGCCCAGGGATCTGGTATTTAATCTCAGCTCTGTTACTGACCAGCAGACATTCAACACTTGACTTTGTTTGTGTGTGTGCTTTAGATTCCATAAATTGATGATAGAAACCGATTGCAATGCCTTTTTAGACCTTTTATAAACTTTTCAATTAAAATCGGAATTCAATTAGAATTTTGAGGAATTCTTCACCACTGTTATAAATATGCTTATTCACTGTTAGTAATTCCATGTTTAACTCCTAAAAAATTTCTGAAACACTGTCTCTAGAAGAAAGTAAAATAAATAAAATAATCCATTCTTTTATTCTTCCTCAAGAAGAATTAAAACTATACAACCCCTTAGACTCTTCTTTCAAAGAACACTAATGAAAACAAGGTCAAGCCATTATATTTATCAATGTTTTTATATATTTGATATGAGATACATACGTGTATATATATTATATCTATTACTTCATAATAATTTGGGGTTTGTCCTTTTAGAATCTTTGGCCCTGGCTGATGACCTCAATGCAAAGCCACTGTCTGAAGGGAAGAGAGACTTGGACAAAGAATCTATGTTAAGTGTATGTTCAGTTTTTTGGTCATATTTCTCAATGTGCTGAGGTGTTCTACATAGTGAGCATTATTTATAAATCACCCAGAGTTTTTCCAGATTTTATTTTTAGACTTTCTGAATGATAAATAGAGAGCTTCTAACTAGGCCAGAAAACATGATATGTGCAATTTTCTTTAATATTGTTCCTAAGGAAAAAAATCCTAAAAACGAGTGTAGCATAATTTAAAAATTCAAATTATACTTAATTCTAAGTGGTTTCTAATCTTTAATTGTCTCCGGATTTTTTTTTCATTAAATTTTAAAGGAAGGGAATATACTCTCCAAAATAAGCAGAAAGATGTTGATTATAAAATAAGTGTTGCTGGGCAGGTATTAGCAGATGCATTAACATTCAGTGCCAAGAGTGCTACGCATTAATGTCACAATACGTGTTAATGTCACAATAGCGCCATCGTGTGGTTGACTGAATAGTACTTGACGCTTAATTCTCAGATTCTATAGGATAATGTCGAAAATCAAAAGGAAATAATGCTGTTGAGTAGAGGAAATTTTAGATTTGATTAATTTCATTGAAGTTGAAAAAAAGGAACAGAAAAGAAAACTAAAGCCTCAGTGTTTAGTAGTTGCCTTCAGTAATTGCAATTTGCCATGTCTAAGTGGACAATTATAAAAGGGGGGAAGTTTTAGTTAAAATATTAATTTAGAAGATAAAAGAAAAAAATTCATAAAGGTTGTGATTAGCTGGATTACTCAGTTTATGAATGGTATGTACACTGCCAGTTACGTTTTGTTTCTATTTCATACAGATGTTTAAAAATGATGCTGCTGATCAGCAGTTTAACCTTGAAGCTGCGATTAAAAATGTTGAGAAAATGACCAATGAGCTGAAGAAACTAAATGGTAATTCTAAGTTCATCATCCGGCTAAACAAGAACCTGTTGGAGGCATTGTTTTTAAAAGTGTACAGTTGTGAATGGCTGGGTTATCTATGTCATACAACTGTTTTTTAATCTAATGAAACAATACAGTCACTCTTGTGTTTTGGAAAACTGAATGAAACTATAGTTACATAGAAATGGAAGCATGTTAGCTAACCATGGAAAAAATCTGTTAGGTAGTCATTCATTCCTTTGCAGGAACAATAATAGTCTCGTAATAGAAATATTGCCCGTATGTTAATACCAAACTTTATTTAACTGTCTTGAAGTAAACAAAACAAGGGAGCCCTTCAAATTTTTTGAAGAGTTGATAGACGAACATTTCAAAAAGTGTTGTATATAAATTCCCATTCACTTAGCATCTGCCATTCAATAAATACCATGATGATACATTGCCCTTTGTCTTTCAGTGGAAAGCCAGCTACTGCTTTGTGACCTTATTTTGAATTTCAACCATCCTACGAAGGCCAAAGATTTAAGAGAAGCGGAAGAAAAAACTTGGAGTCCGACAGATTAAGTAATAACATCCACTTTCATGCATCGTCTTCTATTAACACTGCTTCAGTTTGAACTGTAAAATGATGGTGTGGTTTCCTGCAGTTAGGCTATTTTTATTTTAAACTGAAAGTGTGGAGCAGAAAAATGCTATAAGAAGGTTATTGGTTTTGAGAGGTTTTTTTAACACCAGATTTCCCAAATTAAGCCCACCTCGGCTGGAAAGACTGATCAAATTGACTAGAAAAGTCAGGAAACTGGGCATGAAGTTTTTCACATGTGGGTGTCTCCTTTTAAACAAAGACATATTAGAACAGTAACAAAAGATTTTAAATTACTTAAAGTCAAGTCCTTTCTCTCTTATCTCAGTTGTGCTCCAGAAAGCGGGATAAGAAACAGTCAGTAAAGGAGGAACTGCAACTTGTCATTTGAAGTGCCTTCCTCGTTCTAAAAACGTTGCTGAGGAAGGGGGCCAAAGAGCAGATTACTTCTGGAAAACCGAAAGTACTTTCATTCTAGTCTCTGTAGTGACTTTCTAATGCACCTAGCTACAAAAGAAAGAAAGAGTTAGTGGTCTAAATACTCTATCCTGAAATCTTCTTGGCCCCAAATTTGAGTAGCCAGTATTTTAGTGTAGTTCATTACAATTAATATTCAATGATACTTTACTTTGGACATGTTTGAATGTTGAGGTGTGTTTTTATTCGTATACAAAATATATTTATCTGAATAATCAAATCAAGTTTTACTCTGCTGAAAAAAATACGCAGTGTTATAATTTGTTATGCTGGTTTACATTTTATTTCTCTTTCACTAATGAGATGATTTAAAAACAAATAAAACACATTTCCATAGGAGGTATTTCTGGGTTGTTGGATTTCTGAAAGCAGTGCAATGGAATAGGATTACAACCTCCAGCTCACAGAAGCAGTGGTAATATGAGGGATGTTCTTAATTTTAGCAGGATGTTCTTAATTTTAGCATTTTTTTGAAAACATACATTATAACTGACTTTTTGTTCATGAAATTAGTAGTGGGCTTTTAAAAAATATTGGGCTAGAAACATGTTTTGTCAGCTGAAAATTTTTTAAAATTTTCTGTTTCTTTTTTTTGAGTAATAGTTGCATGGGAGTGGAATTTGCTGACTTTATCTTCCTTTCTAACATATTTAGCCAGGAGCTGGAATTCCAAGTTTACAAAACATATATATTTAAAGTAAAACTGTTTATGAAATCTGATTATCTTATCTGAGAAGCTATACAGGTTACATGAAAGGTATTTTTCTGTCTTGAATTTTGTTTCAAGTGTTTCAAGTGATATACACACAAATGACTTTAAAGGAGAAAAAGTGTGACAAAGCCTAACATAATTATCAAGCCAAGGCCTTGTGAGAAAACAAAGGTTACTAGAAAATAGAGGCAAAGAATTGGATAAATCCCACTTAACAAAGGAGAGGGAAAAACTCTTGATATGCTTCAGAGGTCCTCAGCTGCAACGTATATGTTAGAGCTGAGAATGTTTTTTCTTGAAAAAATACAGTAAAAATAGAGAGCAATTGTATAAAAGGAGCTAAGTTTAGCCTGATTGTGTCTGTCTGCTTTCTGAGTGATTTGGGTGTGTTCTGCCAATTAAGAATCACATGGTGATAATCTTGTTGATGTGTCTCCTATAAAAAAAAAGTAGTTGCTTAATTGAGAGTCAGAAAGATATGGCTGGAGAGAGGGTTGTGTTGAGGGAGAAAAAGCTTGTTTCTGAGTGAAGTTAGAGGATCCTAGGAGATATGTACTTCCAGTCTGTGGGCTAAGACATGCCATCAGTGAATCATCAGTGGTATGGTAGCGAGAACATGATATCTGTAGATATTTCATTTTTCTAGAAAATGGTGAACAAAGTTTCATGGCTGAATAACACCGTCACAGATCGTGACAGGCACTTGCATATCCAGGGTTGGGGGTTTTTTTGCTGTCACTGAAACCTAGGTGTCTTTAGGATCCAGGTCAGAATTCTAGTCTTTTCTTTTCCCATAGATTCATTGGGAAATGGATTGTGGGAAAAACATTGGGCTTTTACTGCCTTTTGTCTATTCCTCAACTTGTGACAAGGTTTGGGTCTACTCTGTATCCCTTTAAATAACATAATTGCTGCTGCAGTTCTGGTCTGAAAAATAGCTTCCTTATTTGTTTTCTCATATGAAAGAAGAGACTTGTGTTGGTATTTATTTCTGAGTCCTTTAATTTGGAGTGGAAATCATTTCAAGAAGAAACAGCTATGGCAGACAAAAAATTTTCATGTACTGTGTGATCAGTGGGCAGTACTAAATACATTGTAGGAAAATCAGATTCATAGAGTACTGCATTTAAGGCATAATTTAAAAATAACATTGTCCTTTTTACTTAAAAGGATTTTTAATGACTTCATGATTTTAGTTTGCTGAAAAAGGAAATATCCTGAAGTTTACAAACTTCAGCAGGCTTTGAAACTGCAAGTGATCTTCATTAACGTCTCATTTAAATATGTCCTGCAGCGTATTTTAACATGCACTGGTTTCTTGAACCTCTGTCTTTTCCATCAATCAGAAGAAGAGGTGTTCTTTGGAAGTAATCAATGATATCTGCTACAGAAGAAAAATCCTGTTGGATGGAAAAAATGAGAAGTCTATGGCAAAAATTTCAGAATTATTACTAATTAGTAAAATGAAAAGTTTTTTTTAAACTGTAAATATTTTGCAATCTTATAAGATCCAGTAAATGCTATCAGATCAGATGTTTTCATTCCTGCCAATAATCTGTAGCTCAGTAACTGTTAATCTAGTGTGTGTACAACCTACTGCAATGTTGTATAATTAATTTATGCAGTCTCGGCCAGTTTAATACATGATGTTGTCGTCCTGCTTAACATGATGATCACACTTGGAAGTTAAAAAAGTTGGCTGATAAATTCAGAGAGTTCTGACTCGATTGGAACTGCAGTACGTGTGCTGACCAGTCTTTCTGGTGCCAGTAAATCCAACACAGTACTGCTGAACGTAAGTAAACCAGCAGTCTGGGAGCAAAGCAGTAAAGATGGGAGATATGGATTTGCCCTCAGCTGTGTATTTCCCTTATCTGGTATCTTAGTGGTAAAGCAACATTCCCTAACCAGGTATATGGTTTTCCAATACCTGTATTCTAAGGCTCTCCATTCCCTAGGTGCAAACAGGAGAATCTGATTTTACTTCCATAAATAATGTATTCTATCAGGAATAACTCTGAGACAATAAGCAGAATTCCGCTGGAGTAAAACAGCTGGCAGGTTAAGTAGCCTGACACTTAGGAATGAGACAGGAGATACCTTAAGATGAAGGGAAGTAGTATAAAAAAAACATAGTACCTCTTTTCCTTTTAAGCCGGTTCCTAACAAATATATGTTACTTTGCTCCTGGTAACGAATCTGGATGTTGTATACTTTGTCTCTATACAACACCATCAGTACATATGGATGAGTAGCCGTTTTTCTTGAGCTGTCTCTTACCAGGAATGTTCCATCCTGAAAGATGAAAAAAATGAAAGGTGACAAGTAAGGATCACTTCTGTGTTTGACCAGCCTAACTACCTTAACTAGAGCATTCATGCTTTTAAGTGTTTTTCTTTCTGAAATATCTTTCCTCCTGGTAAGAGAAACTGCAGTACTAAAGAATTTAGGTAATTTCTCAAATGTTTTGTCTTTCAATTTGCTACTTCCCAGTCTGATACAACTGCAGATTTTTAGGGAAGGAAGGAAGGAATGGTGTTCTATAAGGGAGAGATTCCATTAAAGGAGGAGGTAAAATATCAAAGACCAAACCTCACATCACTTTAACCAGAAGAGAAGTTCATTTCTGGTAAGTGCCAATCAAGGTTCTTACGTGATCTGTTTACAGACAGCCTAAAATAATGGTAAGCGTCTGTGAAATTTTGGTAAAGGCAGTGACATTGTCTCGCGCACTCTCTCTGCTTTTCTTCATTTCAGGTCTGTTTTAGCAAGTCTTCCATTGAAACATGCTTTCTTAAAGGCATTAAATGTGATCTCATAAGCTGAATCTTAGTCAAGTCATTGAAATGCTGTACATGTCATCTTCAGCTCATTGCATGTGCTGTGAAGCATCATAGAGTAAACAGAAAAGGGTGGCATTCATCTCATCTAAGACTTGGAATTTGCAACAAATTCCTCACTGGTGACAGAGAACTATTTCCAGAGAACAAGTCACTCCTAAGAGAGGCGAGGTGAAACTGCTCGTTTAGACTGGAGGTGTACCTTTTATGTGGGTAAAGATATTCAAGGTGAATCCCTTACTCTAAGTATCTATATTGGGCTATAACCTTGGCATGTTATTTACTTTCACTCTTCCCAAATGACTGCAAGGACATCTAGCTATCAGATGGTGAGAATCACCAATGATTTAAAGAGTACCTTGTTTATTTTTCGAAGAGCTGCTTCTGCTTCTGGCCGGCTAACATAAGCAACGTACCATTCATCATTTAGTGAGTCCTATGTTTTTTTGTGAGAGAGCATAGAGGAGAAAGTCAGCTGTCAATGAATTAGCTTATGATGTTAACAACATACAAATTAGAGAGAAATTTGGGTGTGAAGGATATTTGGGTTTATGTGCAGAATCTCTGAAGGTATGAGCTTTAGGGATCACCTTAGTGATACAAAAGTAGTATTGTTTATATTACTATATATCCTATATTACTGTATGGTAAATGGCACTAAATGATCTTAAAATTATTTGCTCACTTTGATAACTTTGAAAATATTACAGACCTATCTGTCATATGTCTGCAAGTAAGCTAGGAAAACAGATATGTCCAAATATTTTAGTAAAAGATAGATTTTTAAGTGACCTTTTCTGATTTTTCTGCCTGGGACACTAGCATTCTTTGCCTTCATTTCTCTGTTTGTTTTTTTTTTAATTGTTTTATTTTATTTTTTCTTTTTTAACTATCATCTGAGACAATTAATGCAGACTTCCTGTGAGCAAACCATGTATGGTTGCCCAGCAATGTTATCACCAGGAGTGGTTTGCTCTAAACTTGTCATATTTAAAGAAATGTGAAACAAAAATACAGTTAAAGGGTATGAATTCTTCACTCACCAGGGTTTTGTGGAAGAACTGAGTATGTAATGGTAGTTGAAGGTAATTGTGCAAAACAAAGAATACAGCAAACAAGTATTTTTCTTATTTTGTTCTACTGGGGTTTTGCTGTTGTTTTTCTTGGTGAAGACAAAATAAGGCACTAAATTTGACACAGAAAAGGAAACTGAAAGCACCTACTAACATCCTGACAGTGACTACTAACTAGAAAAACAACTTTGAAAAACATGTTCTCTTGAAATCAGAAAATTTGCTGTGTTTAGCAGTTATGGTTAATACTTGTGATGTTTTGTACCTCATCTTCTTCCATGTTTGTTTGGTGAACAGTCTGTCTGCTAGGAATTGGCAGTGGAGGCCTTATGTCAGCTGTGCCTCTTGAAGGAGATCTGCTGTTGTTGCCTTCAAAGATGTAAAAGTAGAAAAAATGTTAAAAATGGGAAGATGATTTCATCTGTGGAGTGCATACAGGGTATACAATCTTGATTTTATGACACATGAAGAATTTTTATCACCCTGATACTGAGACATTTTGAATTGCTTTGAAATCAGGTTTAGGCTACTGTATGAGAACCAGGTTCTTTACATAAATTCAGCCTTGGTGCACAGGGACTTTAACTGAACTCTTGTGGTTCAGGTTTCCTTAAAATGAGATGAACTTGAAATAGAGGTTACATCTTTTTAGCTTGGGTACCACAATTACTCAGCTGAGAGCATCTCCCGTTTCTTTAGAGACAGTTAGAAGTAACATTGTCTCTTTGCATTCCTTGCCTTCTTAGCATGTAGAAACTAAAAAATGTCACTGTAAGACATTGGCAGCTGTTACCATATGCAAACAATTATTTGCAAAGCAATTTATTTCTAAGCTTCCTTTATTTTTTACTTGTTATTACAAGATAAATATGCAGCATATTTCTCATGGAAAGTGTTTTCTCCCTTTTTCGAGAGTGTTGGTATACCACAGTGACTTGCAGCTAGTGTTGCTCAGCTCTCAGTAGTGTTAGCTCTACTGAAAAAGATGCTTATATGAAGTTTTGACAATGGTTTAACTAGGCAGTAAGACCAAATTTCATGGGGAAAGAAACCATCATAGATTCAGACTAAGTAAGTTACAGAAGGTGCCTTTCAGGAACTTGACAGTTTTCTGCTCACAGTCCAACTAGAAACATCCACAGGGAGAAAAGACTGTATTAACTGCACTGAAACCACCTGTCAACCTTCAGTCATTTTTTTTTTACAAAAAA
>NW_010525539.1:71247-135365 GCF_000687285.1 Phaethon lepturus | reverse complement strand
GATGTAAGCGTGGTGGTAGCGAACCACTTGAAGACAGGTTTCTAGCACTGTTTAAAAAAAAAAAAGTAGTCAGTATAAACAAAACACTGCTATACAACATTTCTGTGCTCTGAAGAAATGGATCTGTACTTTGTGCCTGTTCTACAGGGTGTGAGATCCTCTTGAGACCAATGCAGGATGAGGATAACCTTCTCTTTCTTATTTTTGCTTTTCTTTCCTTCTTTTTATGTAGGTAGATCCACCATTAAGTTTACCTGAAGCTCATTATCTGGGAATAAGATAGAGGGAATCAGGAATGTGGCACCAAGACTTCTACATCAGGATCAATGCAGAAAACTACTTCAGCTTGTTGAGTTTTCTTAGGGAATGACGACTTTATTCCCCTAAAGCAGCAAGCACAGACAACAGCTTGCTACATGTTTCTTTCTGTGGGGTTCCACTTACACAGTAATTTTTCATGTGGCTTCTAGGACATTGTTGATGGAAATGCAGTTTCTCATCATTATTGTTGCAGCTATGGATGTGGAGCTACTGGAAGGAGTCCAGTGAAAGGCCACTAACGTGATAAGGGACAGGGGCATGTCACATGTGAGGAAAGGCTGAGGGACCTGGGACTGTTTAGCCTGGAAAAAAGAAGGCTCAGTAGGGATCTTATTAATGCGTATACATACCTGAAGGGAGATCCAGGCTCTTTTCAGTGGTGCCCACTGACAAGACCAGAGGCAGTGGGCACAAACTGAAACATAGGAGGTTCCCTCTGAACATCAGGAAACCCTTTTTTACTGTGAGGGCAACTGAGCACTGGAGCAGGTTGCTGAGAAAGGTTGTGGAGTCTCTGTTCTTGGAGATATTCAAAAGCTGTCTGGACGTGGTGCTGGGCAGCCTGCTTTAAGGTGACCCTGCTTGAGCAGGGGGGTTGGACCAGCTGATGTCCAGAGGTCCCTGCCAACCTCAACCATTCTGTGATTCGGTGAGCTATGAGCTGACAGTGGCACAGAGCTCATTCCCGCAGCACCGTAACACTTCCATGTGCCTATGCGTTCCCCCCTGTGTTCATTTTTATGCTTTTTGTTAGAAAATCTACAATTTCCTTTTATGGCCTGATCCCAGAACCCATATCCGAAACTTCTTAAAATGAAGATTTTAAAAATTTTCAGTTTTTTAAATTTCCTCACCTAATTGGGAACAAACTGCCTGCATGCTTTTCCTTTACAGTTCATATTTCTCTTCTGCTTAAATGAACAGTACAAGAAGCTCTGGGATGAATATGTTAATTATGTTTGCAGAACACAACCACCCTACCATGACTTGTGATTCATGGGAGAGAATCAGCCAAATGGGGGCCTCTGCTATAGCAAAATTGGGCAATGCTCTTTGAATATAAGCAGAAGTGCTTATCATAGGGATAGTTTGTATTTGCATATGACTTTGGTATTGCTAGTGCAGTGTCTGTTCTACAGACAGCAGTTCCAGAGGATGATGGTAAATGGGAGGAATTCATCAGAGCGCCATTAAAAATACAGAGATTAGAAAATGTACTTCAGACTTAGACTCAAGGAGCCCACTCTAACTCATCAAAGGCCAAAGCTGTTGTACACTACATGAGAAATCAAAATTTAATTAAGGGCTCTTCCATCTAGCAAATGAACACATAACAATCTAATATTTGGATGTTGAAGATAGAAAAAATCATAGTTGAAGTGAGATTCACAATTTTAAATAGGAAGCATTAACCATTGGAGTAAAATTAAGTAAAAGGGTGGTACAATTCTTTCAGATTCAACTCTAAACAACTCAGATTGTGGGGTTTTTTTAGTTTTGAAGCAATTAGTAGTCACAGCTTTAGCACTTAGGCTGCTGGAGCGTGCAGAAACCTTTTAAAGAAGGACCTCTGACCTACATCCCGTATAGTTTGGTAGGAGAAGATGATCCCTTCCCAAAAGGGCTTGTCATTCTTATGAACCCTGCAGGCAACATGAGAGGTGTCTCAAGAATGGAAGCATTGTACCATGTAGGCCCTAAAATAGTTCCTTGACATAAAACTGAGATATTTGCATTTTTTTCTTGGTTGCCTGATGTACACTATCTGCTTCACTGAATAGAGAGCTTCAATTATATGAAGGATTCTCCTTGATAGTAGGAACAACATAAATTAGCATGTAGTGGAGGCACGGGTATAGCCTGAAAAATAATGGACTCCTTCAAGTAGTTACCTTGTGTTCACCTGAGAACCCTCTAGCCACAGACATACTATTATTTGCTAAATTGCAAGGAGATGGAGATTCAGAAGGAATGACACAATAATGGGTGAAACAAACCTTTCTGTACCGGGCATACTGTTGGATCCTGGCTTAAGTGGAGGCTTGACAGATTTAGATGGGAATGTATTGGAGCTGTATGGGGGCAAAGATAGCTGTGGCACTGGTCCTTGGGATGCAGCTGTGGAGAGGAAGAGAAGGAAACTTAAAACTTACATGAGACATTCTTAAATAAGGTAGAATGAAGAAATGCTGTCACATTACTGCTGTTTAATTAGATAAACATAATGGAGTAAACTGTTCTATAAAAAGTCCTTGATATGTCAGTTACAGATAGTAAAGTTGTAGGGTCAACTGAGAACTTAGAATTAAGTATTAAAAATAAAATGGAACAGGCTTGAGCAACATTTACATTTTCTAACTTCTGTTTTGGGTAAGCCACAATTCAGATAGATAGCTTAACTGCAGTAGAGCTGAAGGTGGTACGTAACCATGTGTTCTCTGTTACATTGGTTCTAAATGGTGGATTTGAGGTTACCTTTTTGAACTTCATTCCTTTGTCAGATTTCTCCCATATCATCATAAACAGCAGCATTAAAAAAACCCACATTTTCTTTCTGCAGTGTCTTCAGACCTCAACTAGTGGTAAGAGAGGAACAGATCAGGTGTGCTCTGCACAGTTTAGATAGCCCTGGTTCTTTATGGAGTCTTAGAGGTAGTGATAATTTGTAAAGACTTGTTAAGGCCAAATGTGCTGCTTCTGATTGTTAGCGTAAATATCGGTACACAGAAGACTAGTTCCGGCAGGGTTTGACTGAATGTTTTCTTGAAAACTGGGGGGATTCCAGGTTTACATGCCTAGCTGTTTGATGCTGGGTGCAGATCACAAATCTCTAGTGTAATGTGTTTCAAAATAAGAAATCCTGCTGTCTTGTAACTGGCTGACTGAAGGAAGATATTACCTATTGACTTCCTGTGTTTTGTGGCTTTGATATATAAATCTGCATGAGGTACTTTATAAGCATTTTACAACCTATCAAGATACCACCTGACTTTTTGAAATCTAAAGAAACAACTCTGCCATCTTTTTTTTTTTTTTTTTTTTTTTAGAACTAAGACAAAGAAAGACTTTAAGCTTTAAAAATCACTGTAGAAATACGTACTGTCTTCTTCTTCCTGGGGAGCCAAAAGAAAATAAACATTAGCAACATATCATAGCACAGTTCTTAGGAATAGTTTGCAAAACAAAAACCTGGAAGTTGGTGAGTTTTGAGTATACAAGGACTCTAAAATCTATGCTGTCACTGCCATCTAAAATGCTGGGGTTTCTATTTTCATGCAACACAAAAGACTTTTTAAAGTACTTGTGTTAAGGTGCATCTATTATTTACAAATAAGCTGTGAGGTTGATGTCCCATAATGGGTCTTGACCCAGAGTAGTCAGAAACTCTCAGCAGATGTAAAGTTTCCTCATTCCTTCAGTATGTGTAGGCTCTCAGAGTTAACTGAAAGGGAAATCCTTAGGTCAGCTTAAGCTGAAAAAAAACCCAAAACCCCAAAACCTAGAGTAAGCAAAATCACTTCTCCCATGTCATAAAATTATGGCCTTGTTCTTCCTGTCATCTAAGATAAAGTACTCGGGGAATAAACTGAGCTTGACATAGAGGAACTGTTTAAAAAGAAACAATGTCCTGTGAAAGATCCGTAAGTATTCATTCTAACTGATAAAAGAACAAGTTGACCTATTCCAGAATCATTAGTTTATACAGGTACTTCATTTTATTGTAGTCTCTATACATTGAAATATCTGCTTTGAGACCATACTTACTTCATTTTTTTTGTGTGGTGGCCAACCCTGCCTGAAATGAAACAGAGAAAACAAAACATGAGTCATAGGTGGAATAGTACTTCTTCACTTTGTGTGCATTAGGCCATATCTTTCAAATTAAGATGTGAATTTATAGTAAGTTTTACAGACCCAGTGAATGCAGAAACACTTTTTCCATCATGAAAATAGCTACGATTCTAATTTTCAGCCATAATCTAAGACATTATGCTAGTCTTTAGCCCATTTTGATTCTACCAACAAGGAAAATGTCTGATGGATTGATTATAAGATTAGAGCTTAAAACAAGTTTTTACAATGATGCAACAATAGACTGTAAGTCTTGAACTCATTTATAATACTTAGCAACATTGCTGGAGCACTTGATAAGCCTTCCAGTCTTTGTTTTTCTGATAAATGATCCTGGCTGATTAGCAGATCTCAATTACTTTATTTTGTTTTAAGATTGGTCACACTGTTCAGCCCACGTGTCATCTTGAAAATTCTAGAAAATGACCTAGTTCTGCTAGAGAATGCTGTTTGCTATGAAGGAGGAGTTTTGCAGGCTAGTAAAATCAATGGTAAGAAAGTAAAGCTTTTTCTAACATCCTAAAAAAAAAGTAATAGAACTCATGAAAGAATGTTCCCTAGAGCAAGAACTTGATCTGGTGGACAAAACATGGTTTCTGTATTTCTTTGTGCAACTTGGAAGTGAGTCGTGCCCTGCGTAACGGCTGTTTCAGATATAACTGCAGAGAGAGCTGCTTCTGCATTCACACTTTTCTGTAGCTTACAGCGCATCCTATGCATGTTCATAAAGCAAAACTTTGATATCTGCAGACACTGCTGTCATGCAGTAGCAGTAAATTATACTATCCTGTGTTGCTTAGCCATATTTTTGTTAAATTTAATTTATCCTTTATTAAATTTCAATTAAATGAACACTTACTTTACAGGGGTTTGCTTCCTTAGAGGAGATGGGTTACCCCTTTCATACCTGTCACTTGGTGGGACAGGAGGTTTTGGCATCATTGCTAGCTGTTCCCCCAGGGATCTAAAGCAGGAGCAAGATGATGAAATAAAGGCAAAAAGCTGATTACTAAGAAATAACTGGGTAATACTGGCATCGAGAGTCTCATTTCCAGAGGCAAAACTCTTACCTTAGCTGTGAAGTCAGAGGCTGTAAAACAACAAGGAATAGTTAAGAGAATGTGTAAGTGTAGCAAAATAGGTGGAAAACATCAATAAGCACCAAACAAAAAAAACCCTACCTTTTCAGGAAAGCCTGGCTTCCTCCCTGAAAATAGTAAAAGATTATATTTAGAAAAAATGAAAGTTAAGATAATCAACTAAACTTCCTATGAAACAAACAAGTTTTGAGTATCACTGAAAATGAATTTTACAGATTGAAGCACTCAGCCTCCTGAGATGTAAGCCAAAAAAATATTTTGGCTTTGCAACAGATGGCAAAATTGCAATATCTCTCATTAAAGGAAAATTTAAAAATTTTGAGAGGCATGTTTTACAATCATATTTTCTATGGTTCAACTTTGAATTACTGGACAGTTTTATGCCATTATATAATAGATGAAAGTACTTAGATAATAAATAAAAATCATAGAGTAGTCTCTTTATATTCTTTGTAAAATATGGGTTTCAGGTTTGAAACACATGCCAGGTTTTTTTCTGTGTTTTTTCAGTTCTCAGCATTTTTTTAAGTCTGGATGTCAAATTACATCTAGTATCGTTAGCTTTGTATGCAAGAGTTATTTCCTCTTTTAACCTACTAAATATTTCCTTGTTCATTCACTTAAGTATTACATCGAACCTTTATTGCACAGGGAGCTCATAATGTCTTTCTGTTCAACTAGTCCTGAACTAGGGTTGCTACTTTCCAGACACAATTTCTCTCACATTATAAGTACTGCTCACATTATTTATTCATAAACAGATGACTTTGTATGTGATTGGATTACAGTACGTTTGGTTGAGCCTTGTTCTTTTGCAGTAATGATATCCAAATTGATAGTTTTTAATAATGAAAAAAACATAAGCAATAAAACGTTAACATAAGCAAATACTGACCTGATACTGGGCTTTCTCTTTCAAAGGGTGGAGCACGGCGATCCAGTGGGGGTTTTGTGCTTCTGTCTATGGAAGGAGCTGGGGCTAAACACAAAAGCTGTGTAAGATAATTTGCTAGTATAGGTCAATATATCTTTATTTTGCATAGCCATGAACTGGTGTTACTTCTTAGAATAACTAGTGAGGCTTCTGTACAAATAGTAGAAGAGAGTGGCACTGAGGAAATATAGGCAAAAGTGAAGTGCTTTGCAAAGTGGGAAAAGCTTTACAAAAAGAAAACCAGCTGTACTTACGTTTCAAAGGCTTGATATTTCTGTCTCTGCTTGAGTCATTGTTGCTTGGTGGAGGAGGAAAAGATGGCAGCTGAAACAAATATTATATATGTGGTTAAAGTGTGTCTTCGCCTTTTTGTTTTGATTTTAGTATATTAACCCCACCACACCACATCTGCCGATCTTTGTCACTGGTACAGCGCAAGGAACAGGTCTCTGCTCAACGCAGGAAGGAGAGGAGCCCTATAACACTCCTGAAGAATGGCCTACATACATGGGGTTTTTGTTAGGTGCAGGGTTGCCTCCATCTGTTTCGTCTCACAAGCAATACTCTAGTGGGATGTTATCTTTGGGGACGGCATGAGTATTGTCAAAGGGAAGAAACAGGAGCTTCAACAATGCTGCTGCATCTTTGTCCCTCCAATGCAGCAGATGTTAGTTTTGAAAACTGGTACTGAAATTAGTGGATGTAAATTTGAAGTTGAGAAATATGTATTAAGTCTGTATTACTGACGCTGCTCAGGCAGGGCGAGAAAGGACTCCTCTTTGTTACTGGGAGAGCTGGGGTCAAACAGCATTGTGTTGTCAGCAGCTGCAAAAGGCGTTTGCATCTAAACTTAGATTTCTCCAGACAAATGCCTTCCAATGTTTGTTCTTATTCCAAAAAAATAGAGCAGCAATTTAGGACAGCAGTGTTGAGAGCTCATGACACCTGAGAGTCCTGTGTGTTTTATATATATGAGCTATGACACTGCGTCAGACCAGAATTCCCTCTCTCACATCCTAAAATTACCTCTACTTGTGTACACGGGTAGGTCTAATGTACATCTGTTCTGACATACGGTGGACCTATAGTGTCAGTTGTGAACAGCTCAATAGCTTTCAGTTTTGAAGTATTCACAGTAACAAAAAAAAAAAAATCGGGGTCCCTGGGGTTCTCATTGTACAGTCCCTTATACTTTTATGTGGTCTTAATTCAGCTGGATGGTTGCTAGAAGTATAGCTTGGAAAGACTTAGCCTTTTTTTCTTTTTACAGATATCACGAAAGAAACAGAGGCATCTACTACAAATCTATAGTTTATATGGAAGAGGCATTCACAAGTGGGTACAAATTTCCAGTGTAAGAAATAGCCAAGTAATATGAAATAATTGTTCCATGAAAAAATGGTCACACTGTAAAGTTCAAATCTATTCAGATGGATGAAATTCTTCCTCTACATGCATTATCTGAATAAAAATGGCATTACACTTGGACTTCTAAGAAGGTACTGGCACAGGAAATAGGTGAAATATTAAGAAAGAAACGTACAGAAGCACCTCTTCCCCCAAATGAGGCTGGTACTGGGGATGGGCCAGGTCGCTGGGGTGGTACTGGAGGCTGATGTGATGATCTAGTTGTTGGAGGTCTGTCTGAAGAGAACAAAAATCCCAAACTAAACAACTACACAGTGTTGGGTTACTTTATTTTCATTAGATCTTTATGAAAAAGAGCCCTTGCAATAACCTGCATACTTAAGTTAATCTATCATATAGACATTGTTTTAGTATATAATGGACAGTTGCTTTACAATCAGTGTTGGGAGTTACAGCCTCATCTGTCCCTTTGGTGGTGAGGTGACTCCATCTGCTGTCTGTTGGCCCACACTGCTTATTTTCGTTCACTGCAATGCAGTGTCTGTGTGAAACACCAGCCAGTCTAAATGGCAGTTTTGGACTCCACAGCTGCAGGCTGATGAAGAATCAGACATAAAAAAATGACAGGCAGAGAAAGCTGATCTCTTTCTTCTCCCAATTTTCACTAGTTTCTGTGACAACTGGCTCTGTTCAAGGTTGCAATACTAAAGCTAGTACAGTATGCACATATGTTAAATTTCATGCAGATTCAAACCAAAGGCCAAATGATACACACATCACATGAAACTAATCTTTCATCCACCAGAGCTTGTCTAAAGCAGAAAATTTAGTTTTAAAAGTCACAAAGCCACCAACATGCTGTAAGTCTGTGTCACTAAATCTTGTTCATGAACTACTTGTTGACTACCTGTTGACTTCCAGGAAAAAACCTTCTATATTCCATTACCACTCACCTAAAATGTGGCTGATAATGTGTGAAAATTTCCTTTCCAAATTTTTAATAGCAGTTAATTTTTAGTAATTACCTATATAATCTGTGTTGTTTGCAAGTGACTTTGCAGGAAATATGACATTGTGGTGTGCTTTATCATTACTGGATGGAGGTGGCTCATAGCCATCACTGTCATGTTCTGCTTCCTCAAGTTCTTCTGTTGGTGATTCATAGTCAGCCTCCTCTTCCTTTTCCTGGTCATCATCAGGGCTTTCATAGTCATCGTCTTCATCCTGGCAAATGAACATAAAAGATAGGTGCTGTAACAGCATGCTAAACACTTCAGTGCAATTTCCTTGTGGCCTTTCCCCGAGGTCTTTTTCACTCTGGAGGATACCAAGTTTTTAAAACCAGTTTGAGTGAAAAAGTCTGTGTTGGAATAAAATGGGGCAAGGAAGCAGCATTTTATTAATGCATACAGAACTCATCAGGTGAGTGTCACTTTATAACACTAACTGCAGTGGAAGGTCAAGATAAGGTGATAGCTTACTGAAATACACAGTGCCTTTGTTTTAGGTAACAGACAAGGCACCAGGAAACAATTCAGGGCTTCCTAGAAACACACTGGAACAGCAGTTGATGCCATTTGGTATTCGTCCTTACTTAATAGCATGTACTCCACAGCCTGCAGCTCAACTATTTAAAAATGCTTCAGAAAAAATGAGGTCTTTGATATAGGGGTCTTGGTGCCCTCCACTGACCAGAACAAAACCAGCAGGACCTAGTAAGATCACAGCGAAAATATGGTAGCAGTCATTGCACATCTCTTCTGTGCAATCTGCCAAGGCTTACAAGAAAAAGAATATTCAATTTGTCATTGCTATCTTGGCTGAAAGTTCCAGACTAGCTCTGTATTGACATAGAGCCCAGGTGCTCTGTAGGTGGTTATTTTTACCTTTTGTGCTCCTAAAATAGCAGCAAATCTCCTGCAAACTTAGTAGCAAGTAATTTTTAAAAACCCCTCTCAATTTTTTGCAAAAAAGCATTGGCACTGGTCAATATAAGAGACCTTCATAAACCTAGACTGTGCATCAGTCAGCTTATTAATTTAGCTAGCTGAGCTGTGTATGCTTCATCATGCATTTTCTAATCTGAAAGGCAAAAGGAACTTTCGGAGTATAGTTGGCTTCAAAAAATTAGATTCTTCAACAAATCAACTCAAGAATTTGCCATTGAATAACATAGCAACCTTTCCTTTACAGGCTGCCTCTTTCAGGAGCTTGAAGTAGGTATGTGAAATTCAGCTATGGTTCTGTGGCGACCTGCTCATAGGCTGTGAGCTTCTGCTTGAGCCAGGGGTGTAGGACTGCCATTCTGAAGCTCTGCCTTGCATTACCAGGGGCGACCCTTTTCTCCCCTGGCAGAGAAGAAATTTGTATGCAGCTACCCCAATCATTCATGCTCCTGCTTCTCTTTCTCCTCATCCTAACAGCCCCTGCCATTGCTCTCTCCATCCGTGCTGCCCGAAGTAGATAATGAGAGAAATGATAGACCTTAACAGAAGAGGTAATCTATTCAGCCAGCAGGTTTTGTTAATCCTGATACTCACAAATGAAGACCAGCCACCATCGTCTTGACTGTATCCTGTGTAAAGAAGCATAACCACAGGCTTCTTAGGATCTACAGCTTTAAACTATCAAGACGTAACTTGACAAGAAAGACACGACAAATCCCAGATCAGTTCTGAACCCCAGTGCTATGTCACAGGAACAAGGCAGGCCTTCCAAAGGCAGGCAGGTGCTCATGAAAGGTAGTACAAATAACATTCCAATTCAAAACTAGGAGCGTAGCTAGCTTGTGTGAGATGATAGATGTGCTGTCACTTCAAGTTTGTCCTACACTTCCGGTTTTAAATATAATTTGAAGTAGAATGCTTTCAGAATGAGGACAGACTTCTTATCTCTTTGTTTAATACTATTTTAGCTTTCGTATCAAAAGGTTTTTTAATTTCAGTAGGACTGGGGGAACACGGTAGCTTGCAGAAGTTTTAAATGCTGATGGCCTATTAAGAAAATAATCGAAATAAAAATTCAAAATATGGGAGACATCTAGAAGCTTACCTCTCCTATATAGGGTGCTGCTAGCAGTAGGGGCAGGGGGCAGAGGTGTTGGAAAAGACATATATAAGCACTGATACTGTGTGTTGGGTTAAAGAAAGGCAGTTTGGGAATGCTTGTGTAAATGTCTCTGCCCTTGCCTTTCTTCACCATCTTTTCCATTTTAAAAGTATTTTTTCTTACTTGTTCTCCCGTAACTACTCTTTATTCTTTTTGCAACTTCCTTGTGCTCTCATCTTTTTCCATTTGTTGTTTTGGGTCCCTCCACCACCCCCCACCCGCCCTGCAAGGATTAACTTAATATTTTAATGTTTTTAAACACTTTTGTTGTTGGAGACTACCTGCCAGTACACACTTACCTGGATTTTCAGGACATTTTTGTGTTTGGGCCCTGCAACAAAGATACAAACAAATGAATTCGTTCCATTTGCAATTCTTAAATAGTTTAAGCATACTAAAATCTACTGCAAATAAAGGTAATGGTTAGCTTTAACAGTAGAATGAAGTTTATGTAGGTGAGTTTAACTCTCTCAAAATGTCAAAAACACACTACTTCATATTTCATATACAGGATCCTAATGTAAGCTAAATTGTCTTGAAAAAACCTCAAGTCAGTGAGGTCGAGTGTTTAGAAACAAGACAACTCAGTAAATAAGTTTACCAGGGGCGCCACTCCTGCAAATAGAAACTTTCTTTGCTAATTCCATTCAAGCTGCTGAAAGCCAAGTTCGTAAATATTTGTAGGGTTGATAAATATTTTTATGGTTTTCAGTTCTAGTTGTGAGCTCTAGTTAATGCAAAGGTGTAAAATCCTGTTGTCAGATGATGTAAAACCATTATGTAGACCAGGCTTAGATTTTCATTGTGTATATATATAAATTGTTCTTTTCTCATGCAGTGTTCTTGTAATTTTTGTTCTTTTTCTATTGCAAGAACATTATATTCAAGGATAAGTCATAGAGTATTAAAAAATATAACAACGTATAGGTCTGTGAAATGCATATATGATGGTTTATTAATGCAATAATATGTGCCTGGACTTTATAGCATTCCTAAAGATTAGTATACTCAGATGGAAAACTATATGAAATGTATATGTTACTTGGTTCTGGACATGGCAGAAGTATCTAGGGTGTTCATGGGCTGAGGCTTTGCTATTCTTGATAACATTAACAAAACAGAGTTTTATTTTATATAATTTCCAGGCTGTCCCTCTGACCCAGGTATTATTGATCCAATGGAAAACAGTCCAGAAAAGATATATCTGAAAGCTTTGAAAAAGAAAGATTAATTGTTTTACTTACCATTTTGGAAGGAAAGATAGCCTCCCTTCATTTCTGTTTATTTCTTGACTTAATTTACTTACAATTCTATTTAAAAGAAACACAAAAATAGTTTAAAAAAACACCTTGAAAATTGTCAGTCATTTTGTTAGCTGCTTTCCCTCAATGTCTCCTAAATTAAATCTGGTAATTCAAAATTATTATTTACTATGTGGTAAGAATACAGAATTTATCATCTTATTGCAAAGTTGTGCTATAGCCATATCCACTTGAAAACTAGACTTTTACATAGATAAAAACCCATGTTGTTGGATCAAGCTTAAAAATAAATATTAAACCCAGCAAGCCTTAGAAACTTTGGGTGTGGTAGACATCAATGCACAAGAAATAATGGTGATTGCATTTGTATTATTTTGCATGGAAAACACAGATAATGCTTCAGGAAACAGCTTCTACCAAGCTTATGGTTGCAAAAGCAGGGATTAAATGTACCCTATGTCTACTCTCTATTCTTTTTGTCTCCTTCTATAACCAAAATATACCTAATTCAGAATCCTTTGGGTAAAGAAGGTGAAAAGGTTGATTTAGTTCCATGTTATAACACATCTGCAGGGCAGGCACGGCAGAAATATTCATGGAATGTATGAAGACTATAGCTGTATGTCTAGAGAGATTTTTCCAAGCTGATGTGTGTGTCATCACTTACGTGTAGTTTGTACACAGCAGTAGGGTGAGTAACAACCAATGAAATGCAATATTGGGTGAAATTTTGTTCGGGATCATGCATTTATGCTGCTAATATTGCTGGCATCCATAGCCAGCACAGACACCTGGGACACAGAGTTTTGTTATTTACTGACTCCCTAAGAACAACCTTGAGGTTATAGGACAGTCATTACTGGGATCAACAGAATTAAGTCCTCTAAAAGCAATAGAATTCTGCTCTGCTGGTAATGAAGTTTGCCTCTATGAATAGTTTGTTTCAAGTAGGGCTTTTGTTTCAAAGAAAAATTATGATGAGTCATAGATTCTTAGTTCTCATTATTTCTTTTTGAGGAAAGTCCCACCGAGAAAGTCCTGTGACAACCAAAGAAAATTGCTTGCATACATCTGGTTAAAAATACCCCATTTTACTTCTAGCTGACATTATTTAGGTCTATCAGAGACAATAATTGTGGAAAAAGAAGTAGTATGAAAAAAATTAGACACTCAACATGCCTGGTTATCTCAGATTCTAAATTCTGTAAAAGCTTATACTTCATTGTTTGTTAGTGCAGAATTCTGTTCCATACATCTTAGATCTGGTCAGTCAAACTTTATATCAGTATTGTAAAATCTTTGTTTATGGCCAGACAGTTGCCACTCTATTTTGCTTTTCTTCTCTTCCATGTCTTTTTCTGCTACTCAGCACTAATAGTCTCCTAGTTTTTTCCAAATTACCTGATTTGTGCATCTCTCATGTCTAACTGCTTTTCTGGGCTGTAACTTGAGGAAGACAAGCTTTCAACCAATCTAACTTCTAAAAAAAACCAACAAAAATATTTTATTTTATCCTGAACCATGCTAACAGACTTTCTCTTATTTTGAATATCCCTTCTCTTGCCTTTGCGATTTACCTAATACTTATCTTACTGTAATTCAGATTAAAAGACAAATTCAAGGCATAGGGTTGCTCTGTTTTATTATGGAAAATGCTATGGGGACAGATCAGGCTGCCAACAAGTACCGGAGAACAAGCGATTTCAGATCAGTATGATCTGGATGAAGGATGAAGATGGGTAATTTGAAGTTAAGGATATGTACTCAAGGATCCAAGCATGAAAATAGAAAGGCAGAGGAAGAATATTTTTTGGTTTTTCTTTTTTAAGACAGTACTTAACAATTTTCTGATTTGAAGCAACTATTGTCATACTCGCCCCTTTTGAAATAAGCACATGCACAAATGTTAATAATTTAAGAAGGATTACAGCTGTCTAAAGCTGACATCATTACCCAAGAAAATTGTATAAAGCAAGAAAAATGCCAAGTTACAGGCATAGGACTCCTCTTGCTCTTCTTCTTTCCCATGCAATCAACACTCTTCAGCACAAGAAATTTCCTTCTGCTGCACATGTTAAGGAAGTTGCTGTGTGAATAATAAATTCCATGTGAAACATCCAGAAACGTTCCGGGCTGAAAAGGGCATTGCATATACCAGTGCTGTGCGTGAAAAGTGGATTACGGAACCTGCATGTGGCTTATTCTCTGTTGTAGAAGAGGTAGAGGAAGGATCTTTCATAACATTGTGTTTATTTTCAGCTAAAGAAGTAAAATTAAGATCACTGGTTTTAGAGCTAATGATTCTTTTAGTTCAGACTTAGACGGGTATGAATGAGACCTGAGTGTTTGGAAGCTTTCTGGACTAAACCTGGGCTGGCTGCTGTGAGGATTTACACCAACTGGTTTTTGAGGAAAAACTGAAAGGAAAAAGTTGCTCATCTTCTCTTGCTGCCAAAATTTTAATCATTTGCTGCTTAAAATGCAGTGTCTAATCTTTGCTTGAAGTTTATTTGAAATGCCTCAAACCAGTGGCTGAGAGCTTATTAGAAGAAAGCGAAGCTTGTATAATGGTAACATTTTACAAGCAACGTTATTACACAAGATCGGTGCGCTGAGCGGCTGAGGCTGTAGCCATGTGAGGAAGGAAGTACCAAAACCACACTGCTTTCTGAGCCGTGGGAGTGGATGATAGGAGAGGATAAGGCAACAGCGCTTGCAGCAAATGTTACTCAGACTTCTCTTTCTACCTCCTCCACCAGACATTTAGCTTAAAACTGGCAGGAAGTTAAAAACAAGAAACCTCACACAACCAACCCCCAAAGCAGCCCTCCAAAACTGGCTTTTGTTCACTTAACTGCAGATGCTGTTGTCCTGGGCAGAATCCATTCTACATGGATTGGGATAAAGGACTTAAGATGGGTGAGAGAGATGGAAGGCAAAGTCCTCTAGGGCCAGGAA
This sequence comes from Phaethon lepturus, assembly GCF_000687285.1. NCBI lineage: Eukaryota > Metazoa > Chordata > Aves > Phaethontiformes > Phaethontidae > Phaethon > Phaethon lepturus. The sequence goes on along the minus strand of NW_010525539.1, from coordinate 120,462 downwards.
GTTGCATAGTGCATATGGAACGCTGTCAAGAGCGTAGTTGGTGGTGAAGTCTTTGTTTTGGCCTTTGAGAAAAGTCTGTTGGGCAGATGCAATATTATTACGCTGGCTTCAAAACTGACAGAGGATCAGTTATGTTCTGTATCTTCCAACAACCTTTAGTATCCCATCTGAGAAAGCATGTGTACACACATTCACCTCTACCCAAGGGATACCTTTTTGGAAGAGAAGGGCATTATCGACTTCTTAATTTTTAGTTTTGCACTTAGACTTTTCTGAAAGTAGAACAAGTTTCAGACTGCGCCATGTTTGTAGGCTCAGAATGTGTCCCGTTCAGAACTCGGCACACTTACCGTGTTTGAACCGGCGGATGCAATTATGTACTTTAGTGCAATGATGCTCTTTTTATTACTGGAAATTTTCACAAGTGGTATGGGATATACACTTAGCTTTCTGACCAAGGTACAAAATCGCAAATCTCAGGTCTGCTAGCAACCTGACACTGATGGTGGCCAAAGGGATCAACAAACTGTATTAATACCTTGACTTACTGAAAACTTGGAAATGTTTCATCTCAAGATAGTAAGCCATAAGAGTGGCAAAGACTAACTTCAGTGTTTAGATCATGGTTCAGGTATCAACCAACCACCAACATTATTTTGAGTGAGATCTTTGCTTTTTCTTGTTTAATAATTCTGACCACATTAAGTAAGGCCCATTCTGTTGAATGCGCTTTAAAATATTTTGCAAGACTCACATTTGTCATCCACAAGCATAAACCTTTATGACCTTCTGTGACTGCCGATAGTGATAATGAGCAATAAGAAAACTCCATGTGTCCCTTAAGCTGTATATTGGCCTTTTGTTTCATTAGATTTATTATCAAAATGTTAATTACACCCTCATGGTCAGGTCTGAGTTTCATTTAGTGCTGTAGACAGATACTCGGTGTCTGCTCTGTGCAAAATATACCATATCCCTTCCCTGTTTCACCAATTTTGTGAAGCTTCAGTTGTGTATATATTAACCTTGTGATATTAATATTAACTTAAATGGTTCTTTCATAAGGTAGCAAGTACAAGAGTAATATGAATGAGTTCAACAAAAAACATAACATTATGGTTTTTAACAGTTTTTCATATTGTTACAAAAACGCCATGTATTAAGCATAGTGTATGTTTGAAGAAAACAGGTTGCAACTGAGCTAAGCTATTAATAACCATGGTTAGGTCAACCATGATGCTATCTCTTACTTAGGATGACAGCTACATTCATGATAACCCAGTATCTAAAGCTGACGGTCATGCCACAATTATTTAATTTAATTTCTCAGTGGGAAAAGGGAGAAAATTTATGGGTCAGGTATTGCTACCAATAGATTACTTGGCCCAAATGTTGCTGCTCCTTAAAGGTCTGTGGCAATGTGATAACTTTGGGATAATGGCTGAATGTCTCCTGGGCCATAGATTTCCACTAAATCTGTGAACAAGTGAAGTAGGGAAAACCCTTTGTGGTCTGGAACCTGGAGACGGAGTTCCACCACGCGTAATCATGCAGTATCGGGTTTTCAAATATTGTTCAGCAGTGCCACAGCAGATCTATGTAGGTCACCGGAACAGGTAGCCACGCATTCATAGAATAGCAACTATGCTTAAATTCTTAAGATATGGTTAGTATTCTTAAAAGTAAAGTTTTACCAAGTGATTTAAAGCTGATACTCTGTATCTTCAAATAGAGATGTGTATATTCAAGTAGAAATACTATGTAGTGGAATTTTCTGTTTAGCTTGAAGCGCCCGTAGCTCAGACTGTGTCCAAGTACTGCCTTTTGAACGGGAGCCTCAAACCAGTCTGAGAATCTCTCTTCACTCCCTCTCCTCCGTGTCCACCCAGAGCAATTCAACTACAACACAGAACCGGCAAAGACCAAGTGGCTTTTTCCACCTCCCTCTTGTCTAACAGAGAGTGGAAGTGAAGCGGTGAGTGGAGCTCTACTCTGCCTTTTGCTTTGGGACCCATGCCTGAGCTAGGCCATTGATTCTGCTGTGCACCTAAATGGGAATGAAAGAAAGGCTTCCATGTTAAATCAAAATATAGCATTAAGCAAAGTTGATTTTCTAAACTCCTCCCTAAGATTGCTTTAACAGCAACATAAATGCAAGAGGTCTCAGAGTTCCAAAGAGTGACAGCATCATCAATGCAAATATTCTGAATGAGAGTAAAAATTTAGTTGTATTTATCAGAGAAGTCACAAATGGAAGAATAGTTTCAAATCTGCAGGTTTATTTAAAGGCCTAGATACTGCAAGGAAAGGAGGGCATGTTGCCAGTTGTCTAATGCGCTCTGTGGTACAGCTTTACACGTAACTCAAAGATGAGGACAACTTTTGGTTTTGATCCTCTCAAATAATCTGTGGCAAAGTCGATCTTTATTCAGTCTTCATTTTCCATCCTCCACAAGATATCATGCCCCAGTAAACATACGGGATGGATTTCTGTAACCATGCCAGTAAAGATGACCTTGTCTACAAGACCTCAGTATCTCTGGCAGGCATACAGGAAGGTCAGGGGGTGACTGCAAACAAGAATGGGAGCCCCTACTGAGGTAAATGGACTGTGGAGTTTGTTACGAACCCTCAAGAAATCCATGCGTGGCCTATGTGTGTGCAGGTGCAGTGAACCCTGTGCAGACTTGCTGTCCATTAACACTAGCCAGAATAAAACTTGCAGGACTGTCTGGGTGCGTCAGCCACTGTTATATAGTGCTCTTTTATATCTAAATTTTTAGCAAAATTGTCAATAAAAAGTTCAGTCCTTTTAATGGAAAGTTTTAAAGATTTTATGAAGTATTTTAATTTTCAAAATAGTGTTTAAATCCTTTTTTGGTATTTAAAAGTAAGCCAAAAGAAGATTCATGAAGATGTGCACCTGTAACATGGCTGGTGGAGAGTAACATTCAAAATAATAATTCTGTTAATAATAACAGAAGATTGGGGGGGTGGATTAGTTTCAGGAAGTGGCCTGTAATACTTTGTAATGACAACTGTTGCCTACTTAGACACTTGTAAGTCTTGTAAAGATTCTTGTAAAAGTCACAGAATCATTCCCAAGTAATGCCACAGTTATTCAAAACTTGATCAGTAGATGTGTTCAAACGTATATATTTAGTAAATCCACATACCCAGCTCAGAAGGTTGGTATGGAGGTAGGCTGTGGTTTGCAAATCTTGTGTAGTTGCAAGTGCTGGGTTCTGTTCTCAGTACACGTAGATCAGCATAACCCCGCTAAAGTTACTGGAGAACAATCTCTTATATATGTACTTTTTATTCATTTCACTGATCAATGCTGTAAGTGTGACACTTGCTATTTATATTAAACATTTTTACAGAATATGCTCAGATTTTAGCACTGTTGCATATCAGGTACTATAACTATAATATACTAATGTGTATTTCAGCTTCTAGAAGAACTCCTCCTGATAGGTGAGGTTTGCAGTATGATGTAAAAGGAGTGAATGTGTGCGAGTAGAGGGCAACAGCACGCACCTTCCATTTTGGTAAGAGCATGGAGGTTCTGACTAATGAAATGAATGTTAAAAAGAATGGCAGGTTCTTCTACCCATTAATTTTCTTATGTTGTTTTTTTGTTTTGTTTGTTTGTTTTAAATGGCAACCAGTTCTCTTCCCTATTAAAGCTCTAAATTCTTGTTTTAAACAGTGGCATTGGATTAGGAGCCCACATCGCACCAACCTTTTTCCAGGTGTATTCACAATATTCTAGTGAACTGTTTCCCTGATTGTAAGTGTGGAGAAAGCTGAGAACAAGGGCATTAGTTCCAGAATTTTCATTCAGGTTTATAAATTTGCTTATTTATTCAGTTCTTCAAGTTGTGCACCAAGCTTCACTCTTCTTTTAAAGCTCTTGATTTCAAGTTCTCTTCTTGTTGAGAAACCCAAAAGAACTGTCTAGAAAAGGCTGTTCACTTTCTGCTAGAGTGTTACAAGGTAAGTGGACTGTGAAAATCAAATTTTCAAAACATTTTTGAGATATCAATAGATTAGGCAAGATAGGAGCAACTCCATAGCGTTAGATTTCAATGTAACTATTCACCTATGACATTAATATGTCTCATATGTGTGTTCAATATACCTTCCACTGAACACTTCTGACTCATGCTTTTGAAAGAAAAGCATGAAAACTTCTCAAAATTAGAAGTTCAAACAAGGAGAACACAAGGCAATTTTGCCAAAGGACTGTTAAGGAAGGACAAATTATCAGAGAATTACAAGCAATGTGTTTTACAATATCGTAAGATGACTTTCGCACAGACAATCTGGTGTACGTCTGGTCCCTCAGTCCCAATAACCATAGTTAAATGTTGCTTTTAATTGACAGTAACTTGAAAAATGCTGAGACATCTGGGCATCTTTTTTTTATAGCATCTGGACCCCCTTACTAACACATCATACACCACCAGTCCCTATTATTGGGAAATCTATTGTGTGAAAATACAGCTATGATCTTAAGAAACATGTCATGTCTGAGGCTTTCAAGTTCAAGTCCTTGCATATCTGACCCAAACAGAGGTATCCTCCTGCCCTCAGATCTAGCCACCAGCTTACCCATGATTGCATAAATGTGACAGATCACACAGGTATTTCAAAATTTTTCAGTATTCTTAGCTTCACCAAAAGATCTTACGCAAGGTCTGGTGCATCAGAAGTGGCGAAGCAGACTATGTCCCATAGCAAAATCAAGATACGCATAGAGGGAGTGAGTCTGGAACGGGGAAATGAGCAACAAACAGCCATGTTGGAACAACTTGAGTTCCTTTTTTTTCCTCCTTACTTTGTTTAGAAGACCATGGGGAACTTCATGTGTCTCATGGTTGGGAACCTCTAACTTCCAGCTTAAATATGTACCAGACAACTCACAGCAAAATAAAATCCTTTGTTTTTCACCATGAAATATTAGAAGAAGCTAATTTCTCTGTAACTCAGTATCAACTTAATAGGAATATTGTTCTTCATTTAGTAACTTCTATGAAATAATGAAAGCTATTCAGATAAATGTGAAACTTTTTCAAGGCCTAATCCAGAGAAGCTAAGGAAACATATTTATGGACGAGTTCTTTTTGCCAGACAATTATTTTGTATTGCTTCATTGTGCTTGAGCAGGCATGACAGCAGTCTTTTTATTTTGGAATGTTCTTCTTTTTCTCTCAGTACAGTGCAATAAACAGGCCTCTAACTAATCACTCACAAATCATTTGCCCAGTATTTCCTGTGAGTTTTCACTGCAAACCAGCTAAGATTATTTTTAATATTATATCGGTTTGGCTTTACTTACGGCACTCTGAGTTTGGGAAATTTCTGAATATCATTTTCTGACATGTTCTGAAAAGGAAACACATGGTATATATCACAAAATTGTCCATGAAACACCCTACGACTTACAAAAGTTTGCTTATTTAAAAATGTGGCATGAAGTTTCAACTGATAGGAACGTAAAGTGCATAGAAAAGCAACACAAGGTAACAGCCTGCCCATCCTATGGCTCGTAAGAGAGTTGAACCTCTTTTAATAAAAAATCCTGTCTATATCTTTTTTTTTGTTTTGCTGGATGTTGGTTTTTACTTTATGCTGCTGCCAGTTGTATTATATTATCTAGAAGGCTGATAAACATCGTGTATATTTGTTTACACACAAAGGGCTTCAACAAAATAATCACATCTAACTTCAAAGAGAACTATTTCTGTAGCGGGAATGTTTTAATGATAGCTTATTAAAATGATCTCTAAGGAGAAGTAAAATCTTAAACCAGGTCTTACCAGACAAGAGAGAGTTGGGTAAATTTGTTTGTTTACCAGCAGATGAGCCATTCTTCCAGGATTAATATCAAATTAATGGGACTCTGCGCAAAGTTGAAGTCATTTGCTTTTCTGATTTGGGTTCTAATCCAGTTTGTTTTGGTGTTATATTGTCACATTGACTTACAGGCAAGGTTAAAATCCATCCCTGCTCCGCTTCTCAAAAGAACTGGAAATAAAACCCTCTTGTGCAACAGCTTCCTCCCTAGAGATTGTCAGAGATACTTAAATAAAGCAGATGAACAGCCAGTAATCCAAAAAATTCCAGAACTATTTTTAAGTCTTTTTTTTCCTCTCTCTTCTCTTTCACTTGCTTTCTGGATATTGCTTTTCATTGTACCTTGCCATCACCTAGCATTAAGGACAACATATCCTTGATGTATTTATTGTTAAAGAAGTCTTGAGATACTATAATTTGTCGCAGGGGACAGTGTCAAACAATTATTAGAGCGCCACATCCTGATAACAACCTGTGCTACTCATTACAGGTGTGAGCTCAACAGAACAGGCATGGTCTGCTTGAAATCATCATCAGTGGCATTTTTGCTGGCAATTTTGGAATTATGCTTCTCACAGTGAATATAAAAGGACACAATATTTCAAATGGTTTTTTAAAAACTTGTAGTTTTAATGAGCAATGAAATGCCCTTTGTAAAGAGCTGTTCCTGGTAATGAAGGCTATAGATTCTGATTTTATGCTATTTTGCTTCACATCTTTTTAGTACAGAAAAAAAATATGGCATTTGAGTGACTTCAGAAGCTAGATATATTGAATTCCTTCACGTCTGCATGCTGAAATCAGGCAAAGTTGTGTATGATCGCAAAGTTTTGGGGTAAGACTGTAAATTTTAAAATAGACCACCATTTGCTGGAGTAGCGGAGAGTTTTGGGCTAAGAACCTTATCTGAAAAAACACAGTATATGTAAAATCACATGTTCTGCTGGAGATGTAGCTGGAAAACTCCTCAGACTTAAGAGCAGCTTTGCAGCCTGACAAAAATCTTTCTAGAAACTGGGATGGGGGGAAGAATGTTTCTTCCCCCTTCAACCACAATGTAGCGATGAGATTGCAGATTACTCCTGACCTCAGCTGAGACGTGCTAAGTCTTCAGAGCTTTACTGATGCTCCTGCAGAGAGAGTCAGCCCCTCTCTTCTTCCATCATGTGCAACTCCAAGTTTAGGGCAGATGATTAGTTCACTATGAAAACTTTTGAGAAGTGTTTTGTGTAGTTAATCACGAGCTTCGCAAACCTTCTTTGGAACATGGATGATAGTCTGGTTCTTTCTTTCTTACTGCCAACAGTAAGAAGTTTCTAATTACACATTGGTTCACAATGCTATCAATGATTTTCAGAAGAGAACAAATCCTCTCTCTGTTTTCCAGCACTATTTTGCCTCTGGGAGTACTCAGAGGAGTAAAACACAGAAAAATGTACTCCCTTTATGGGAATGTCCTGCAGGATTTACTGAAGAACTTTATTTTTTTCTAAAGACTTTTTAAGCTTCTCTCTGGAATTCTATTCTGGTGATAAACCTGACAAATATTATGGGTTTAAACTCTCATAAAAGGGCCGTGTTGCTGTTTTAAATGGTAGAGAATTTTATTAGAATAAGTTACGTGGAATCCCTCTGGTTTTATTCCTGCTACACCTCAACCTGAATTCCCTTGTGGTAGCCAATAGATACAGAAATGTGACTTTGAAACTAGGATGTTATTCTGATTATTTTTGCAGTCATGTTTACCATGGAGATCTGACAATAGATATAAAACCTGCAAACACTCAGTCTTAACAGTTTCTTCTGTGCAAATTTAATTTGTCAGTTTCCAATAATTTACAAAATGTAGAAAGACATTTCTTAGAATAACTATTCATACAGAGAAGCAATTTTTCTCAAGATTGCATTGTACTCTAGAATATGACACTGAAAGTCTCCTTTTGTTGTTTAGCAGGTGAAGCTTTTTTGCATTAGACATTTGACAAGTAGGTCAAAAGCTTAAAAAAAGTCTGAGCAGACGTGAGCAGCTGCTTGCTTACTTAATGGAGAAACAGCCTTTGAATCTACTAGGATGCTTCTGAAGAAATGCTGCACTCTGAACAGCTTGTATTTACAGAAACACTCTGGAAATAATAAAAAATTCCAAAAATCACTTAGGAATCACACAGTTATTGCTCTGTTACTTGTACTTCACAAACTTCTAGAATATCATAGTGCTTCCAGAGCCAGAACTCCCACTCCAGCCACAGACTGTTAGTGCTTGAGCTAAGGAGAATCTCCTTAGGATAGGATAAATCCTATGACACACATCTGAATAATTCTGACTCCACCCGGTAGGAGGGAGGTGTAATATCCTGTTCCTGCAAAAGGTGTTTGAAAATTTTTACATCACATTTCAATGAAATGTCAAAAAGGTTGATACATGAGGACAAGTAAATAAAAAATAAGAAGGCTTTAGAAGAGGTATGCATAGATTTCCCCAGTATGACTAATTATACAGATGATCAAAATGACTGCTGTTGGGAAAAATAGAATAGTTTATATTTGGAAATAAAATAGAAGTAAAATGAAGTAATAATAAAAGCCCCTCCACATCTTCATTTATCTGTATTTAAGACTTGAAAACAGCAGCTATGTCAATGGAAGTTGTCAGCTAAAGTTAAGACAAGTTGTTGGTAAAGCCTGGACTGATGTTGATTTAAACTCACTGGGAATTCACTTACTAGTTTTGGTGCTCTTAAAGTTCATTGATTTTGTGTATTGCTGCAGGAGAAATCTTACTTTAACTATAGAGGCATGAAATCGTGATTACAATAGTCATTCTGACCAGGTCTGTGTCTTCTTTAGTAGGAGAGGCCAACTAATAAATGTGAGTTTTCTGTAGTTAATATTTGAAAACAAGCACTTCCTATAAAGGAAGAGATTAATTCGAGACAAGGTTGTGGTTTTGTAACTTCCCTGTCGGTTTAAAAAATACTAAAATAGATGCATATTAAACAACATGCTTGGGTTCCCAGAATTCCATATTTAAAGCAAGACGTCTGGCTGATTTTAGCAAAGGTGTTTACTTCTCATATTTGCACCTCAGTAACCATTTGCAAGCGAAGTACTTGGCATCTGCCAATGCAGGAGAAGAAGTCAAAACAATTGCTTGATTGGAATTTTACAGGAAGGAATTTTACAACTCTACTTACCAAAAACCTTTGTCCATTTATGCTGTGCTTTCTCACGACTTTCTCACAGTCCTTATACTTTAACTGTCAATGAAAAGAAGATAATTATTGCACCCTTAATTATGAGAATCGATTAAGACACTTAGACATAGAGCTATCTGAGTAGATGCTTCAAGTTACCCTTTTGCATGCTAGAGCCTGTCTAAATGTCTCATTTTGTTCTTTAAACATTGATTTTTTAAGACAAAGATTCTTCAGTGGACTTGAGGATTTTCGTCCATTTAGGAACATGTAAGTCCTCATATTTAAAAACCACCTCACAGCTGCCCGGCCCAAAGAAATGTTTGCAAAACGAACGGATAGTTGTGGTACTGACTGGGATGAACAGTTGCGGAAAACAGGAGGTACAGCAAAAACTTTAGTACCTTGGAATACTGAAGCCCTGATCACAGTTGCTGAATTCATTGTGATCAAGAAGCTTCCTCTTCTGGATGGAAATGTTGCGTGTTAATCTTGGAAATTATCCACAATATTTGGAAAGCTTTTGCATGATATTATGTTTTACAGTAGCATCTAAGACAAGGACATGCATTTTGAAAGTTGATCACATACCTAACAGAAAGCTCCTGCTCCTACCAGGCAAAAGTTTAACAGTAATTTGTGGGACTTAGGGGAAAAAAACCCAACAAATTAAACCTAGCCACATTTAGCAAGACATGATTCAAATATTTCCAGTGGGTCTCTTCAGTGGTTTGGTTTGTTTTTTTTTTTAATTTGAACGCTAATAGCATAATGTGAGAACAGAGCTTATATTTTTGATCTGGCTAGAATGCATTTTTCTCTCTTTCAAGTTGATCGAGTCTGTACCAGAAGGAACCCAAAGAACGGGCAGACAAAGTGACTTTTTGGAGCCTTCAAGACAGAAGAATGGCTCTGGTCCTGCCTGAAACTTTAGCTAGTGAACGTTACGCAGAAAAATGAACCTGTGATGCTGGGATAATTCCAATAAAGTAGAGGCCACCTTATAGGGAGTGTTATGTCTTTTCTTAGTTCTATCCTATTTATTCATTTTAAGGAGTAATCTTGTAACTTGGCGTTTTATGAGAACAGATCCTGAAAACTTCTGAACAGCTGAGAGAATATTTTTAGGAGCCACCTTCAGTTACTCATACGCAGAAACAGACCTAAATCTGCTAAATATTTACAGATTCAGATTAAGACTTTTGTGCAGACTGAGGACTTAAACCTGTAAATAAAGTCTCTTTCTTATAGAGAATGCTGTCATGATGTTACCAGCACAAGTCTGTATGCAGCAGTAAGCGACTGCTATACTTGGTAGAACATATCAGTGTGACTGAGGCCTAATCTCATTCTTAAAGTACTTGATATAAAAACCTGTTTAGCTGTTAAAGATAACCCTCGGGATACTACAAATAGGAACGTCTTTGCCTTTTCTAAAAAACAGTCAGTCTAGAGAAATTATTTGAAGGTTTGGTTCTCTATTTTGAATGCATGGTTTAAAATAACATAGGCTTCAAGTTAACACACCTAAAATCATAAATTAGATGTTTTTACTGTTCAGTATGAAGAATTGTTATTTGGCAGAAACTGAGGACTTTATTCATGCCATTAATACATCATAGTGTTGTTACATAAATTACTGATGTTTATGCTGGCTGAATTTTGCTAATATGAAGGTGTAAGCTAACGACGATGAAAATCTTACCACTGCCCTGTGTCATGACCAATCACTTCAGGTGAGAGAGGTTTGAATGTGACTGTCCTTTGAAAATCATCCCACAATTATCTCAGTTTAGGAGGAAAAAAAATGCTTATCTCTCTTGGACTTGAATCCTGGACTTTGAACATATTGCTGCAGGCAAAATATATTAGTCAGATGCAAGTAAGGCATTCCTAAGGTATAACATTCGACCCTCTGATGATATATGTGAGGGAAATCGTATGAGTTTATCTGTGCAGAAGATCTGGTCACTTATGGCCGTTTCCCAGAGCTGGCTGACGTAGGCTGACATTACTGTCTTACGCAGATTTCTTAGACGACTTTAAGCAGCTTTTGCCCTGATTCGCCTCCCGAAAAGTGGAATGCCAAGATTATCTCTATCCCAGGGGGTATCTGGATCAATAGAGGGGAGGTACTCAAAAATTAATGTAACTGGGCCCATTCAGTAATGATAGAACTTACAGTTGGTTAATCCTTTTATCACTGCTAGCAATATCATTATCAACTCTTCCAGGAAGCCATTTCCATTCTTAGTCTCTTGGAAATGGTGTTCCAAACCACCATGCACCAATGTTGTAATGTTTTTCGTATTTGGCTGAAGTTGCCTGTTGATAATGATCTCATCTGTTCCATCTCAAATTCTTCGTTTCACTTTCCTGTGCCACTAACCCCTGCACCCTAAAATTAGAGGTTTGCAAGTAGTTGGCAGTTTCACTTCTCTGGAGATTTGGTAGAGAGAGACTTTGTGTTTGATCTACTTGTCTTTACTAGCTAGGTTTGCATTCTAGTATGAAACTTGCCTCAACTCCCCAAAGAAAACCCTCGTAGCGTTATAGAAGCCATTGAAACAATAAATTTCACATTATTTCAAAATGAAGCCCAAACTGTTCGATTTTACAAGTCTAGTCTGACAGCTCACTTGAAAATTAACCAGCTATGCTGGTATTACTTGAAAATCTTCTCAAATCTTCTGATTGATCTGAATGTTAAATTCCAGGCTGACAGTTTTGGACTTTGGGAGAAACTTCTTCCGTTGCAAGGGAGACGGAGCAGGCGCTATCCATGAGCAATTTACAGAGAATACACAGAAATGAAATTTCAGTAAAACTGGCTCAGTTACACGTTCCTGGGCAATTACAAAGGTGTCAGCAGTGCTATGCAGGGAATATATATATTGGCAGTGAATTCCTTTATTGCCTTTCAAAGTATTTCTTCAGTGCGGAGACTCCTCTGCATTGTAAAATGAGCCATGAGTTTAACCAAAGAAGTTTTAGAATAGGAAAGTCAAACCAAAACAGGAAAGGTTTTTCCAACTGAGCCTAAAAAAATTCAGAGTCCATGTATCCACAATTGTTAAGTTCCTGGCTGGGTTCTCATGCATGTGATTAGCAAAGACATTCAGAGGCTCATTTGTGAACACTGAGCAATTTGAAAAAAAAAAACTCACGTCTGAAAATCATTGAAGACAACCTAGAAAGCTTGTAACCTTCACACATTAATGCCTTCTACAGCTGTTAATATGTTACATCAACAATTGTTGTAGTAAAGTGTACACTTTCTCTGAAAAGCCATCAGTTTGTCTTACACCCAAGTTAAAACACACTTTCAAGATTCAGTTACAGATTTCCCTGGCCAGTTTAGCTCAGCTGCTTAATTGCCAGTGGTTTTGCTTTTAGTTTTACAGCAAGCTTTGCCCACGATAAAAATATGTAAATTTAAAACAGTGTTACAGTAGCTTGCTCCTCCATCACACAAGGACGAAACAGAGTTAAACTTACCGTCCTAAAATATTCTGCTAAGTCATCTGGGTTCCACGTAACCACGTCTGAACGGTACGGAATGTTTCGCAAATCCATTGTACGTTTTCTCCTCTAGGCAGTTAGAGAACCTTCATCGCAGTGCTATCGATGAAACAGCCATACGTTCCCTGGGTGTGACCACCTCCAGCGTGTCCAATAATTCCTTGCCTAATACCCAGCTTCTTCTATTTAAGACCTGTTTAATTTAGAACTGCGTTGTTAGGACATCCAAGAGAGATACTGCTTCCTCTAATACAAAATGGTCTCTTCTCAGAAAAGTTGTCAACTAGTCAGCCTTACCACTTCCTTTGTCTGAATATAAATAAGTAAACAAGGAAGCACAGCAAAGTGTTGAAAATGTTCTGCCTGCTACATATAAGTAAGCTCCTATGGACTCTATTTGCTTGTAATTGCGTATGTAAATATTTATGTATTTGCACACACTGTGCAGTATAAAAACATTGGCATATTATCTGCATAGACATCAGTTATTGCTTCTGTGCAAGTCTGCCCCAGGCAAGCCCCCCTCCAAAGAAGAAAACGTTCACTTAAGAGAAGCTTCTTCAACTTACCTCACTACCTGAAGTGTCACGTTGTTTTTCTTTGATTTGTACAACAATAAAATGTTATTGTTGGAGTTGTACAAGGAGGTATGCATGAACTACGGTCAGCATTCCTTCAAATAGGGTTATTCCTCAGTGAAACTAAAAAATGGACAATTTTAAATGAAAAAATATTACATTGTCATTGTTCCAGTGCTCCATTATTCACTTACCTCTAATGAGGAGTTTGTGGCTGAAAAAGAATCCACAGAACCATAATATTACCACAGGGACATGACAGACTGCATCTGTCACGTGTAGCCAATTCAGGCACCATCCTATCAGTAGGTCCCTTTGGTGAGACTACATTTAGTAACCCCAAATGTGCCTGATAAAAAAAAAAAAAAAGCCAGTATGTCCATTCTCCCATTTCTTGATGTGCAGCTTCCTCCTAGACTTGTGCTGGTGTGAGTGCTTGGGGTTGCTGTTCACATCTGCTCCATTAGACTGCACAAAAGGTGGTGTTTTGTGAGCTTCCTATATTAGTAAGAACAGATGCGTAGTTCTGAAGCGCTGGAAAGGAAAGTTCTCTTCTTTCTAATGAAATGCATCACTCCTGCTATTTCTAGTCATTGAAGATCTTCTAACCTTGGGTCTGTAATTTGCAACTGCATTGCATACGAGTGCATGTATTTGAGATCATATCTACAAGTCTCCATAATATTGTATATGAGGGTTTTCCTTTTGAAATTCACAGTCTGATAAAAAGCAGCTTACTTTTTCTGGAGAAATTTTGGTAAGTGATGGCAGCATGGTATTTAAAACTCTCTTAAACTAAACTGCTGTAACAGCTGTTCCAGTGTGCTGCAGTTGTAGCATTTCTCAAATACATGATATAGCTGTGTTTTACGGGTTCTTGCTTGAAGTGACCTGTGTGAATCCTCTGAGGCATGTACTGACAGTATCACAGAAGTATCATCACCTCTTCATTGTAAATCTAGGTCTGGGGACGAACAGGACTAAATTAACTTGTGACAAAGAATCCCCAAAGGAGAAGTTGTTTTGATGGTGCATTATCAGCAGTGATAAAAGAGAGATTACATAGCATAGATCTGAGACACCCCACCACACACCATGTCTTTCAACAGAGAAACATCTTACAGTACAGGGACAGGAAGAAGCCTGTGCTATAATTTCTAATTGTTGGTTCTGTTACAGTATTTCATTACCTTCTAATCTAACTTCTATCCCAAATCCAGCATAGCAGCTCTAATTTCTATTGTGTTATTCCTTATTTGTACTAATATAAAACTAATTAGTCTGGTCAAATTTTATTCTGATGATGTTTCTAGAAGAATCATAGCATCATTTATTCTGATTCTGAGCTAGGAGAAAAGCAGTCACCTTCAAAGTTGATCTCCTGGTCTAGAGAGCAACAGAAATGCTAACTGTAATCATTATGCACTTGAATCCTGTCATTGTCACTGTGAGTGCATTATAGCTACATGCATATTTCCATGCATTTTGCAAAACCCAGCTGCACACGTACTCAAGCTTTGTCTTTGTCTAGAACTTTTTTTGTAATGCGACAAACACATAGGATGTGGTGGCCAAGTGAGACTTGCTGAGGAAACATCACTTTGTATTTTCTACATCTGAATTTTCAGATATACTGCTAGGTTAGTGTAACAATTTTAAATTGCCTCTCCAACCTAGGTATGTATTTGAACATATCAATGGAAAATGTCGTTCAACTCACAAATAACCACGCGTGAGTCATGGCCCCCAGTCCCAACCAGACTACAGAGAGTTGTTTTGAAAGATGCTTTTAAATGTCTGTCTTTGTAGCCCGGAAATGCAACGTGGCAAATCCCATATTCCACAAAAGGAAAATCTTGATCCTGGAAGAAAGACCCCACATTATTCCCTCACTCTTTTAATTGTTCTTCTGTTCACTCTTCCCATATTTTCCCACTTGTTTAGTATTTCTCTTTCTCTCTTCAGAGTCACTGTTGTTACCTCCGGAATTAGCACTTTCTTCCCGGTGCTCCTGTTTCTTCCCATGTCCTCTGCTCAGAGAAGCAATTTCAACACTGATGGTCACCAAGAAAGGAAATCGAGAGAGAAAAAGTTGAATGTCCACATTTGTGCAAGCCCCCATGCCAGAATCTGTAGTTAGATTATGGCAGGAGTGTAAGGGAGGATGTCTGGGAAGCAGCAACATTTGATTGTTACCCAGGAAGACAGAATGACTGCAGGGCCAGCACTACGGTGGTTACATGAGCTGCAGCCAACAGGCAGGGCCACAGAGTTCCTGGGGAAGAATGTCAAGTTTGACAGTCTACATGCAGAAATTTGTTTGATAACTAAATACATTCCAGAGGTGGCAGTCCTAACTGTCTGCTGGCAACGATCCCATGCTTTGAATCTTAGTAGTTCAATCTTGTATTGCAAGGAATGAAGACACCAGAAGTAGGCAGCACAAGATACATCCACTCCATAATATTATTTGTTATATACTTCAGTTGGCAGTCTTTCATGAAACGGATCTTAAGCTCTTGAATTTTCAAATGCCGAGAAACACTGATGTTATAGCTATTACCAGGTTCATACCTTTTCCACTGTGACCTTTTTTTTCCTCTTTTAAAAGAATTAGGTCTTTTATAGCTGATCCCTGCAGTGACACAACTTTCACATAAAAAGTGTGTCTCTTCAAATAACAGCTGCCAATGGTAGAG
This sequence comes from Phaethon lepturus, assembly GCF_000687285.1. Taxonomy (NCBI): domain Eukaryota; kingdom Metazoa; phylum Chordata; class Aves; order Phaethontiformes; family Phaethontidae; genus Phaethon; species Phaethon lepturus. Next base: position 104,607 of record NW_010525539.1, on the reverse strand, counting down.
TTCTTTCAGATGCAGTGATGGTCTGGTGACTTATGTTTGAAAATGTGGGAGTCTAACTATTTTAGGCAAAGCAGGAGGGAAATTCACACTGCCCACATTTGGCTGCCTTCAAACGGCATCAATATTTTCCATTTTCTCTCACCTCTTTCTGGTGGTGTTCTGTCCTGCAGCACCCTCTTTCAAGTGGAGTCAAGGGCTTACTTTGAACAGCTTTCAGAATGGCTTCTTTTTCTAGAACACCTCAGTTTACAGGTCAATTTTCCTACAGCCAAGCAATAAAAGTTCAAACCTCATATGAATTTAGTCATGTTCATCTCCGTCCCAGAGCAAAGTGGATCTTTATGACACATTTTGCTTTTGTCCTGCCCAATTTTGTTTTTAAGAAACTTGGGTACTTCCTTCCTTTTATCCTGGGAATATTTACCGTTGCAAGCCTATATTTCCTCTTTTAACATTGCGTGCCTTATTCCCAAGCTGTATACCCATCTATAACACATGGGAAAAATGCTTTCATATTTATACTCTTTAAAAATCACCACTGTATTGTTATATATTCCTTGCTGTCTTTGATAATCACTGAGCTACATTTTTTACTCCTCAAAAGTCCTTATCCATTATTTCCCTAATTCTTGTAGTCAAGTGTTAACCTTGACTTTGCAATGTCTGTGCATTAATACAAGGTCCAAAACTGAGTCCTTGCCAACTTAAAAAAGCTCTTTTGTAGGAAGTGAACTACGAGCCTTCCTCACCACCTGGTGGCTAGGTCAGAGACCGACACCAGACACTAGCTAGTGACTGCTGTGCTCAACAGCAGCAATGGACAACGAATTGCTGACGCTGTCCAAATTTGGCTTGGGTTGTATGTATGGCACTAGATGCTAACCAATCTATCTGCATCTGAAATATATGGTTTGAATAAAACTGTGCCTGAGATACAGGCTTCAAATCCAATTTAAAAAAAAAAAATAAATCTGCATACTCTTTCTGAACTCAGCCCTCAGCAGTGATTTTCCTGAATGGAAAAAAAATGTGCATACTTTGAAGAGGCCTATTTTCTGTTGCTAGTGAATTATGTTACTTCAAGTAGGTGGAAATACGGAGTTTAAGCAATTCCAAAATGCCTGAAATCCTAGAATACAGCCACTAGAGTGCAGCTGAACTCTATGCAGAAAAAGCAAGAATCAAAGAACTTTCAAGGTGCTGTAAAAAAAAAGACAAGTCGTTAGAGATATTCTACCAAGAGTACTGTTTTTTCAGGTACATATTTTGTTCCACTCTGTTAGGGTTGTAAGTGGCATAACATGTCTAGTTTGTCCAGAGATGCTGCAAACAAATGCAGAGGAGAACACCTAGCAGACTTAGAAAGGATGTCAACTGAGGAAAGACTGAAAAAAATGGTTTGCTTAGTCTGGGACAGGGAAGTTGGAGACAAGTGAAGGAAAAAGGAGACAAACTTAGTGACTCAACAGCTTGATTCACAAACTGCCAAACAATGCCAGCTGTGCGTAACTCAGAAGGAAACTAAGTGGGCCAAAAGGAAAATTAGAAGGGATGTTCAGCATTGGATATGATACTCCATTTTAGTATGGTGTCTTCCAGGTACAGAACTCTAACAGTGAACACACGGGTTTTGTAATTGAATATGGAAGTTTGACAGAGACATTGGAGTTAAGGTCAAGATGAAGAAAGTTAGAAATATACCATTCAGTCTGGGGCAGCTGCTGGGACCCTTTCCACTTGTGCTATCAAAAACACAGGTTTCCTCCCACCAGCTCCAGACAAGACTGCTGCCAAGGGCACGGTTGCCAGGACCTTGGCTCTGCAGGGCTCCGGTTCCCCTCAAGGCCCTCTTCCACCGGTGCAGCTCCCTTTTGCTAGCACAGCTGCTGCTCCAGCTCTCGCCTGATCCCTGGCACCCATCTCTCCCCTGCACCACTGCAGAATTGGGCTGTGCCGTGCTGTGCTGTGGGAACCTGCCAGCTCGACAGCCAGAGCTCACTCAGTGGCAATTGCTTTGAGCACTTTGGGTTGTCTTAAAAAGGAAGATTAAAACAAGGCTAAATGTTGCTGGTATGGTGAGTAAAAGCCTGCTATTTAGGTCTGATTATGAGGAGAGGTGTCAGGCTCAGATTATTTTTATCAATGCTGTAGTCAAAAGAATTGAACGAAAAGAGTCCTTGACCGAAGTGATAAAAGCTGGGAATGGGAGAAAAAAGGGCAAGAGTGAATCCAACTCGGGATGTTTCCTTTCTGTGTCTTGGGTCCTGTATGCCCTGCTTTCCCTCTGAAGAGTTGAAGCAGGACAGAAGGTGCTGTGACATGATCAGCAGCGTGCAGATGGCAGCACCAAGCAGCGGCCATCAGTGGTGAGGCAAATGGAAAGTGCCCACCTCTGCAGCTCCAGAGAAGGATGGAGAAAAAGGCTCGGTTCAGGACTGGTGCTAAAGGATGATAGTTTTGCCTACTATTGGACTTACCCGGTTACTTTTTTTTGGTGTGCTTTCTCCTTTCCCTGAAAAAATCTGTTGTTTTAAACCCTTTTGAGTCAGTGTTAGTGAGTGGGCTAATACTGAAGGTAGTTGCTGCAGAGTATTTAAGGTTATTTAACTTCTTTACTATGAAACAGCACCTGGTAAGGGTTATATAGGGCTCTGTCATTATGCAGTATATAATTTGCATATGGCTTGTTAACTGGGACCTGAGTGAGTGGTGGCCTCCATTCAGGCTGAACCCTCTCGTGCCGTGAGGAGGTGCAAGCCCAGGACTACCACGCAGGCCCTGGCAACCCACGTCAGTACTCGCAATGTCACAGGTAGCGCTTTCGAAGTTAAAAGTGCCCTTAAGCTGCAAGGAGGAGAACCTTTCACTGCAGTTGGGTAAAATACATGTAAGACATAGTTGCTTTTGTTTTTTTTTTTTGGTTGAGAGTATGGCTTTGAAAGGCGCTTCCAGGAGTGCAAATGCAAGAGAAGACACTGTGCAAACCCTGGCAAGGCTTTACCTGCAGCGCTCACCTTTGGGACGGGAAATCCGCACCCATGGGTGCCCTTATCCCTAGACAGCGCTGAAGCCCGAGGTATTGGTATTCCCATGCGGTGCCTTTGGACTAGGCTTTCCATTTGCTTTTTTGAGGGGTTCGTGTTTATTAAAAAAAAAAAAAAACTACTGTTCAGCAAAGGCAACTGAACAATAAGAAAAAATGTTATTTTTATTTCATCAAAGTTTTTTAAACAACAGTATTTCAATTTTACCCAGCTATTCTGATAGCTAAATAGATGATGATTATTTCAACTCAGCCTGTTTTGTTATTTTTATCAAATGAACTACTGACACCAATAAAGAGCTTATTAGCTCTGACATTCAGAATGTGAGTGACTTCTTTCTATTTAGACAAGCAGTTGTTGTCTTAACCTAAACAAAGTTAACTTTATAGAACTTGCAGAGTTTCCACTGCTTTCAGTGCAGCTCAGGATTGGTTAAGAACACCGAATTTTGGTCATTGTACCCATCACAAGGAAGGCTTGACAACCCGATAAAGAAGAAAACAACTGCTGTTAAATTCAAGGTCAAAATTGGGAGTGTATGTTGTAATTGCAGAGCATCCTGTCCGTACGCAAACTCAGAATTGGATTCCAATCCTAGTATATTTCAAATTTTCAAATTCTCTAAATATTTAAACAGCTTACTGAACAATAGGAAACCCACTTGTGATTTTGCAATGCTGAGAAAAAGAAAAAAGCTTCAACAGCTTATATGCTGATATCTGTTCACTTCAGACCTTCATGGGAAATGTTTTTGTCAATCCTGAAATTTTTTGAGAGTGAATTTCATGCCAGATCAGAAAATACGTTATTTGTGAGACCGTTTTGATGAAAGTAATGATATTTCAGCTTCTTAGTTACACTTGCAACCCAGTGGTGCTATTTCGTTTATTCCCGCAGTGTTCCTAGCAGACAGAGCAGGAAGCTGGGACTCAGAAGAAATGCTTAGCATTCTCATCTTTGCAGCACACATTTTTGCTTGCAGGCAGAGAAGACACCATCCCATGAATGCCAGAACATTTCCTCCTCTACAGATTTCCTGAGAGCTTCTGAACCAGTAGTTTAGATGCATCTAAACCAGCATGGTCTGGAGGCACAGGTGTCTAGGAGAAAAAAAGAGCTGCTGCTAACTAACATAGTCTTGGGTATAGTTTCAGTTTTAGTGTTAGTTTTGTTTTCAATATTTATATTCCTCTCTCTGACTGGCTCAGAGTTTCCAAGGAGCTGAATTCTTGAACACCCCATGCTTTTCAAACTTCCAGTGTCATCTTATGTTCAAAATAATGTTCATAATAAGAGATTTATTTTTTTTTTCTCATAAACAAGCATTTTGCATATATTTTTATCTGTATACATGTATAGTACTATGACTGGACTTAGAAACCATTCTTTTTAATCCTCTGGCTCATTATGAAGGAGGGTCAGCACAGATCAAAAGTAATTATTGGGTTGGGGCAGTCCCAATCAGTTAGGTCTCTCATCCAAGATGTAGATTAAAGTAACAGCAGTGTCAGAGTAGGATGTCACCTTGCTGCTTGTTGATAAGTGATACAACACATTCTGCCACTGGGGACAGGGGTGTCCATTGCCCAGAGCGGCGGAGGAATGTGGTTTGGGCTTCCTTCATTGGCTACAGTGGTGTAAGATCTCAGAACCTCGGAAGGAAGAGCAGTGACTGCTGAACTTTCACACACACTTAAAGACAGCATTAGCTGGTGCTGCAACTGCAAGACGTCCTTTCCCAAGCTCTGGGTTCTGTATTTGTGCTACTCCTGCTTGTGCCCTCATAAGCATTGTCGTGACCACATCAGGAAACAGGATCAGGGATTTGGCCATGTTAGCTAATCTAACAAAAAATAATGATGAAATGGTTAGTTTCAGACTGTAGCTCTTTCCTGATACGGCTTTGCTGTATGACTGCGCAAGTGGTTATGCCTGCACAGAGTAGGAGGTGTAGCATAGCAAGAAAAATTTTTGGCGCTGGGTCTGCGGGGAAGTCTGGGCTGTTTCTTTTGGCAGCAATGCCAGTTCAGACTGTGTGTTAAATTCTAACATAGGCAAAGTGGATCGTCCAGAAAAAAATGGGAACCGTTTTCATTTTTACTGTGTAGTTAATCTCGTTTCACCATCTTGTCTGGTTGATGGGGCATGCACAACTTCTTGTTTAGGATTTAAACTTACAGAATTAGAAGCCTATTTCCCAGAGAAAGCTGAGCATTCTTTTATGTACTTCTTACTTCTTGACTGTTATCCTCTGTACAGTTTAATACATTGCAGAATTTAGACATTAATTTCATGTAGTTTTATTATAAATGACTTACTTACAAATAACAAGCTGTGACACAGAAAGAAAGCTGAAGGCAGACACTGAAGTGTCTGAACCGTCTGCTACTTAGCACAGTAAGTGTCAAAAGTTTCCTACAACTATCTATTTTTAACTATTCTGCAAAACTCCCACTTGTTCCTCATCCCATATCACTTTTACTCTTAAGTTATTCAGGTTCAATAAAGAAGATTCTGCATTAAGCTCCTGGGTGTTTGTGTGAACTGGATATATGATACCAAGTCTGTGAAGAAATAGAAATGCTCTTTATTATACTTATTTGTCTCTTACATGCCTAGTGCAGAAGTTAAAGAGAAGGCAAGAAAGCCCCATATTTAAAAATATGCTTGCAGTCTTCCACACAGGGAGCTGCTGATCTCGAACAGTATTTATAAGCTAATAGATTTTTCCAAACGATTATGTCACTCACAAATTAATCTTGCTCATGATATAGCATGCCTGACTGCAGAAGTAACGAGTGTATATCAGAAGCCTGCAAGCACCTGCTCTGCTAGCAGAAGTCTCTCTTGTATGTCAATATGAAAGGCTTAGCTCTGCTTTCATCCAGTTCTCAGAGAAATTCTGTCCTCGGATCATGTAAGAGTATTTGTCCATCTCCTGTGTTCCTGTGTATCAGGGTCCTGAGGGCACAAACAGGCCCTAAAGGCCCTGACGAGCTTCACCTGGGGCCTCCACCCACACCTTGCCCATGGTCTGGGGCTGTGTTTAAGCTCAGCTCAGGACTCTACTTAAGATACTTGCTAGTGAACATTTCAGTGGGTAGAGAGAAGTCTCCTCAGATAAGGTAATATTTGCTTTCCAGTAAAACCTTTGCTTGAAAGCAAAGGTTTCTGCTTTTCGTTCTTCATTGCATCAGTCAGAGGCTTGATATAGTACATAAGTGGGGATGATGGATGTCTGGATTGCTCTAATTATAGCCATGTAAAGACATGGGCTGCTTGGTGCTCTTATTTAGGTTGGCATGTTACTCTAGGATGGTCTGGAAAATGAATGTCTGCCTAATGTTGGTAGTTTCTGGAGGGTGAACTTGAAGATAAGTTCCTTGACACCATTATGAAGCATGTGTGTGACTGTTGGATGCTTTTTCTCATTCCCAGTATTTGCTCTGATTTAATGGTGTTGGAGAGCTGAACAAGTGCTCCTGTAGATAAGGGGGAATGTAAGTAGGGGGTTGTATGAATCTGGTTCCTTGCTGTGTAATATGTACAAACAGCATACAGGAGCAAGATGATAGAGATCAAGCATGCATCCTGGGTGCACACAAGCTGTATGCTTGTGGTACAACTCCAACTGGGAAGCTATATAGCTATTTTAAGTGACAGTCAAGCATAGGCTCTTAACTCCTCATGGGGAGTGGGACTCCATATCCCCTGTGCCACAACTCTGCAGCTGTAACTGCTTTCTGATTGGAGTTTTCACTCTTCTGGCTGGTGTGGCCATGGGAAGAAGGGCTGTACTTTTTCCCTTCTGTAGGCATGCCTAAGTGCAAGACCACTCTTACTGAATTTCTTATGTATTGTCCAGTCTGATTAATCCAGGCTGCTTGAATGTGTGTGCAAAGTTCTGTTAAAGGTTGGCTACGTAAGCTTATACATATGTACATCAGCTATGGAAAGTTTTTTGCAGTCCCTTCATTAACAGGTGAACTGCATAAGGAACCTTAACTTTTTCATGTTGTTGCTCTGCTGTTCTTAAGACCAGTCCAAGTGAGACTGGATGTGGCCAAGATACCTACTATGACCTGGTAGAACAAGGTACTCTTTTATCTAGACAGATTGTCCTTGCTTACTAGTCTGAGTATCTATCAGTCAGAAATAAGCTAAATGATTCTTGCAAAATGAAATGCTGATATCTCTAGTGAAAAGGGTAAATTAAAAACCCTTCCTAAAACTTGTGAATAAAACTTCCTAGGTGCAGGCTGAGACACATACCTCCTTTATTCCTCTGCTCAAAAGCAAATGCCCTGTAAGTATAATTTGGGGCAGATCTGGGGCCATTTTTTCCTCTCTATCTAGGCAATATACAGAAACTATCTTTTTTTATCTTTGTGTACTTCTACAGCAGCAGACTTACCTTTGTGCTTTAATGTCTCCTGCGGTATGGATGCAGCCCTCCAGAGGTTATCTGGTGAATTAATGGGTGTTTTTGTTGTAATCCAACCAAGACAGAATCATTATTGATCAGCATGAAGTTCTGTAAAGAGATTAATATTGTGCTAAGGCTCCTGGAAATGGATCTGTATAAAAAATCTTGAAGAGGAGCTATCTTCCATGGCACATAGCCCATGTAAACAGCTTGCTAAGCTAAGTGCTTGTGCTGCTCAGTCAAATAAAGAGCTGCTAGCTGCAGGTTGCTTTTGGATAATGTTGAGAACCTAATGGTAGTAGTAGTCCAGAAGATGCTTTGGCTGCCTGTGTTAGTGGGTTAGCAAGAGAAGCCATTTGTACAAAGGGAGCTCAGGTTCCCATTTGTGCTCAATGCCGATCAGAGCTATGTTAATACAGCATCTATCTTAATACAGCTGCACATATCCACACATTTCATTTGCAGGAGGGCAAGTATTAACTACATATTAATAAAAATCTGTTCTTTCTAGGTGTTCTTGGCTTCAGGCTCCAGTTTCTTAAATCTCAACATTTATTGAGGCAATCTTTGGTAAAGTGCAGAAGTTCACTTTAAATAAATAATAGTGTGCTTCTGTGGGTGTGAACCAAATCAAGCTCTGTTATCCTGGGCTGGTTGTCAGAGCTCAGATTAGTGTAACTTAAGTCAATGTGGAGGAGGAGCTGGTGTGTGTGTGTGTGTGGCAGAAACAACGTGGAGGTGTTGGTGGGGAAAACGATTGTGTTTGGGGTCTTGAGGTGATGATGGCAGCAAGGACACCCTGTCTGCTTGCTCAGTGTTTGTAGGGTTACTGAGGAAATAGTTCCCAAGAGGGGTTCTCAAGCCAGGAAGTGAAACTGGATTATGAGGGGTAGAACTGGAGGTGGTAAGCTCAGAGCCAAATCTGCTGATATGGCCAGTGATCTACTGATATTTACTGGTTTTGAAGACAGACTCGGTGATTCTTCTTTGAGAAGAGGCACAAGCCCCAGCCCCTAACTCATCTTGTCTCCCCATAGGTTTTACTGTGGGATGAGATGTTCCAGCCTGAAGCCACGTGCAAAGCAGAAAGCTGTGTGAGGTTCAGAAAAATGCAATTCATTGGAAATGTGCCTTGATGACATAAGAAATACTTTCTTCAGAAAATGTGAGAAATTTTATACCCCATCTTCTTAGGGATAATATAAAATTATTGAACAGTATACAGTCATTGGTTGCAGATATAGGAAAAGAGAACACTTTAGAGGCAAATGTTTGCAGAATCATGAGCAGTAAGAAAGATGAGAGCATTAGCTGCAGTCATTGAGGGTTCAAATCAGCTCAAATCTTCAGCTGGACATGATCGTTTTCAGTTCTCATTAAATACTTCAGCTTTGCTTTAAGTGCTATATGTTGGTCTGAGTCTTTTGCGTATGGGTCACCGAGAGGTCACTGACTTCTTTTCACACTGAAGGATTCTAGTGAGAAAGTGTTGGGAGGAGCAGGGTAGAAAAAGCACTGAGATGGAGGCTAGGCATGATCCCCTTCATGTGGCTTTGGGTATTTATAGTTTGAAAGGGTTGATGAAAGGAAGACAAATCACCTGAGACTTTTCAAATGGTAAGAATCAGTCCCAGGTGGGGAATATATAAAGAGAAGGCTGGGTGGGAAGGGGAAGAAGGTTGATTATGGAATTAGAGATAGTCATTTTACTGCAGCATTTGCTGGAAGTGGTATAAAGTAATTTTGCTGTATTTCAAATGGGCACAGGCTTTTGGTAACTGCACCACTTACAATGAGATGATACTTTCTATTTTTCTGCGGAGGAAGCCCAATAGGCATCTGTTAATTCTGTAATGTAACCTATGGGAGCCATTTTACCACGGCTGCAATGTGTTTTAGGTAAATATATTTATTTATTAAAAAGTAGTAAGCAAGCTAAAATGGTGGGTAGGGCTGGGAAAGAATTCAAATCATGTTTTAAGCATAGTGCTTTCTGAGGCAGAGTTAGTTATGTTCATGTCTTGAGCCACAGTATTTCCATTTCCCAGTGTTTATTATACCAGAATTATTCATGAATTTAAATCAGGTCTGAACACTGATCTTTGTCAGACAGGTTTTAGCTTTCCCTTCTCAGCCAGGCATATCACCATCTTCCAAAGCAAACTGTTGGGAATAAGGTATGTATAGTATAACGTTTAGGAATTTAATTATTTCTAAAGATTTTTTTTTTTTCTGAACAGCAGTAAGCCACATTCTCTGTGTCTTCTAACAGAGAAAACTAATTTGTTGAATAAGCTACTGATCAGAGATCAGGTGATGGGGATTCTTGCACGGGGAATGTAAGTGTCTGCATAACTGATGTTTTTCATTACACTTTCCCCTGCAAGCTCTGCATGTGAGGAGGACACATCTAAAGTGTAGCAGGAAAGAAAATAGTGTCTATTTCCACCTAGACCACAATGATACTTTAAATATCTCCTTGACAGCTTTCTCTTACAGTACTGCTTTGCTGTGACTGAGATACGGGCCTTACTGTAGCAGCTACTTCCTAAAGGTGCAGTTCTCACCTCAGATAACTTAAGGAGAGATCCTTCAGGAATTATGGAAACTTCATGGGATCCCAAGATCCACAAAGCCCACTACCTAATATTTAGGTACTTCAACCTGCTTAGACATGTTACATTTTTACTGAAGTACCTTGCATGTGTATGAAGCACTGCTGTTTTTGTGCTGGCTGGGGTGTCATAAATTTGCATTCTTCACAGCTGCCTAGTGCGAAGTGTTGTGAGACTAAACACACAATGCTATATCCTTTTATAGACCTTGTAATATGTATGACTAGATAAGCTGAGAAGAGAAAGGAGATTAATTACGCTTTACAAATGAGGGATTGAAAACTTCTCCAGAACAATTTAGTTTTCTAGGAATGACTGCCTCTCATCATAGACAACATCTTCCTGTGTGGGTGCAAGATCTGTTCCTTTAACCTTCCCCTTTTGCTAATGCAAATGTGCAGGTATGGATGAGCTGGAAGGTGCTTGGATGTTAGAGGGATGAGCATGGCATAAGAACGTGTATAGCACAGTATCACCAAGGTCACACAGAGCATATAGCAGAGCAGCAGCTTTAATCCATGTAGTCTATGTTCCAGTTCAGTGCATTAACGGTCTTCTAGAATTAGTCATCACTTGACATAAATCTGAACTATTTTGCAAATTTGCAATTTTGCAGTACAGAGGTGTTATTTAGTTACTGAACCAGGTATTTCCTGCACTGTGGTAGCATCCAATGCATATTTAGCCAGGAAGCCATTTTGCTATTACTTATCCTTAGTAAGAAAGGATTTCTTGTGTGGGTGAGGTGTTGCTGTGCATCCATTTACCACTACAGCATCTGGCAAGAGACTTAGGAGAATGCAGGTAACGGTGTGACTGTCTTGACTTGCGTGAAGACACTGGATTGCCCAGAGTAACTAGTAGAGAGGGAGATTGTAAAGATGACTTAGAGCCAGCTTTGTATAGCTATGGTTGTCTTTGGCTTGAGGGAGAGCCATTCTCTTTCCCAATTCAAGTCCTAGTCTTCTGTTTTTAGCCTCTATTATGATCTATGAATGAGATTTTTTGCTTTGAGTGGACATGAATTCAATGTCAAGTCAGATGACTTGTAACCAACAGCCTTTGTCAGGCTGAATTCAGTAAGACAGGCCCCCTTCAGAAGTATTTTGAACCTATTTATAGGCAGCTTCTGATGAGCTGTTTTTAAAAGGAGTTGCAAGTGACACATAATTAATCTAAGTTTAACTTCACCCTTCACAAAAGAACAATTCTGAAAAGGAAAATATGGTAAGAAATTGAATTAGACTTCCCACTGTTGAAAACTTAGGAACAGGAGGTTAATGCAGTAAGCCTGATGATGAGGGTGGTGTGTGGTGTTAGCGAGGCCTCGACATTAAAGGGAAAAACCAGATGATTCTATGGGACCACGGTGTTGCAAACAAATGATCTGTATTCAAAAGAAAGTATAGAGCAACCATTAAACTTTAATACAATCATCTCAGGGGGAAGGTTATTTTCATGCAGCTGAACATTTTTCTTATTAGCATAACACATGGTCACTTTTGCAACAGGCATAATTATGTTGTTTGTCACGCACTTGTTCTGTGTAAAGGTTAAGCCTCCTTGGAAGTATAGTCAAATAAACTAGTTTACTATCCACTTCAGAATACAGTTCTCCCTGTGATGAGGGTATAGTAAGTTCTACTTCAATGCCAGTGGAAATGACACATTTTTTTTTAACATTTGAAAGAAAGGGCAGTGCTAATGCTTTGCATTAGCCACCTTTGGAGATGAGACTTCCTTATGAAATGTCTGTACGTACTCATCTTAATGCGTCCCGTGTGAGATAAATGGGGTTCTTAATCTTCGTGGAAGGCATGGAGGGTGATTTTGGGTTTTGGTCCCAAAATTTCAAAGCTGGGCTCATGAAGTGAGGCACCTGATATCCTAACAACGAATTCTTATACTCTGAAGAGATCAGTGGTGGCAGGCACTTGCTTATTAAAGGTGCCTAGAAGTTGAGGCTCTATTTTGAATATTTTTGAGTGCCAGTGACTGCTGAGATTGGACAGGGCTGGCTGGTTATAACTTCAGTAAAGTTGAGGTGCATAGCTCTCTCAATACACCATGGATTGCACTGGGAGTCGGATTGTTGGGAGTTGGTCACTACCTGATTCTTCCATTAGTTCAGAAGGATGATAACCTTTGGGAGCCTTTTCCCTTTCTGTGCACTTTCAGCTGTGCTGCCCTCATTTGCGAGAAAGAAGAGGAATGGCTTTACAGGCTTACTATGGGCTGCTGTATGGATGGTCTCAAACACAGAATTAAAATACTACTGTTAAGTAGAAAGTTGAATAAGAATCGGTGAGCACTGAAGCTGCAATTACTGGAGGCTGAAAATCACTTAAGATCGATAATACATGGCAGCTGATATCTGGGATCCAGATGAAACCACCCTCAAAGTTAAATATTGATTGCAGTGAAGTTTATTCTAAGGATATTCTTTGCCTACTCCATGATCCAAGTCTATGACCTTCACCATTTTTAAAGAATTTAATATAGCTAGAGGCAATAAATTGTTGCAATCTGTGCTTTGTACTTGCTCTTCACTTATTCTGACACTCACTGTTTTGAGCAGCACACATACTGCCTTTTTCCTACAGAACTTCTGCCTAGCTCTATTCTTTCCTTACTCCCTCCTGCATAGTAACCGCTACTCTTTGTAACTACTAAAACTAAACCCAGTTCTACACAGATGCATTTATGCACAGCATAAACACAAACTGTATGTGAGTTTTTAAGCTTGTCTTCCTGTCTGCTTTCTTTATGCTAACATTTTAGTTTCTTTAAAAAGCAAGTACTTTAAAGTGATGCTCTCAGGTTTGTGGTGAGAACACTGTACTTTCTCACCTCAGTACATCATTCAAGCCTGCCATAGGTCTCTTCAGAAAAAGTTGTAGACTTATTACAGCATGAAGCTGACTAATCTAGTGATAAGAGCAGGACGCTAAACATGGATGAAATCAGCTAAGTGTCTTGAGCCTTTGATCAGTCATCTGTGAAATGGTTCTACCAATGTGTCCTCATCATGAGAGGATTGAACTTCCAGGGCTGACCCTGCTAGATCTTGAGTTCCCCAGCTTCTGCTGCATTTCCTTACTGAAACAGAGTCACTCGGCGATGCCTAGGACCTTGGTGGCTCTGGCTGGTAATCAGCAGAAAGGACATGTACAGAACACTCCATTACTACCCATTATTTTGGGAACACTAACATATAAATATGTATCTGTTGCAAATGTAGGCTGTGGCTAATTCATTTATGAATTCCCTGAATTATGGCTGGTCATGTTGTATCAGGAGCTCAATTTTTGCATGTAGAAAAGAACCCACTGTGATTTCAAATATAAATCAGCAGGATTTGTGCTCCTAACTTGGAAGCTTTCATAAATCCTATGCAGGAAGTCTATTTCCCATTCTCCCCTCTTAATACTGTAAATCACGGTTAAACTGTGGTGAACACTGTGTGGTCAGATTTTTCGCAATTTTATCATGAACCTTACAATACTAATTTTTCTCCCTTAAAGCTCTAGTGTTTAGATTTTTAAAAATAATTTCTGACCCTTGTGGTAGAGATGAGAATTCAAAGACTTCAAATAACAGAACCTGAATGCACATTTAATGTACTTAAATATGTAAAAACTTGTTTATGTGGCTTGCTGTTTGCTAGACTAAAGTCTTATAAGTAACACTGAGTCATTGTATTGTGGACTTCAGACTGAAAATCTGTCTTGGTATGTATGGTCCATATTAAGCATGCAAGTATGGAGTGCTTAGTGTCTGGAACAGGAAAGTTGTTTATTATTCTGTGTTTAAAAAAACAAAACCTGAGGTGGGTTTCTTAAACACTGAAAATGCTAAGTAATGTCACTGCTTAGTGTTTTTGTCCATTAGTATGGTACCTCTCTTCTTGGTACGTGTTAACTGAAGCCATTGAAAGGGATTGTTGTGGTTTAATGTGACAGGCAGCTAACTACTACGTGCAATTTGCTCACTCTCCCTGTGCAATGGGGGGGAGAATCAGAAAAAAGGTAAAACTCGTGGGTTGAGATGAAGACAATTTAATAGGATAGAAAAGGAAGGGAAAACAATAATAATGATGATAAAAATACACAAAACAAGCAATGATACAATGCAACTACTCAGCACCTGCTGACCCATGCCCCCCTGCCTTCCCCATCAGCTCCCCTCACCGGCTCCTCCCAGTTCCGTTGGTCAGCATGATGCTGTATGGTAGAGGATATCCCTGTGGTCAGTCGGGGCCAGCTGTCCCAGCTGTGCCCCCTCCCAGCCTCCTCTGTCCCCCAGCCTCGCTGGCAGGGCAGTGTGAGAAGCTGAAAAGTCCTTGACTTAGTGTAAGCACTGTTGAGCAGCAACTAAAACATCAGTGTTTAGTTATTCTCATCCTAAATCCAAAACACAGCACTATACCAGCTACTAGGAAGAAAATCAACTCTATCCCAGCTGAAACCAGGACAGCTATGGAACACTTTATAACATAATCATTTTAATGAAGATATTCAGAACAGTAGAAGCCAACTATGAGCAGCTGCTAAAAACTTCTGGAATGTGAACCCTGTAGTTTTTCACTCATGGAGAAGTTATACAAATTTTTACTCACTCCATCTGTAATTACTGATAAATCTACTGTGATGAGCCTAATCTTTTTCTAGGTTAAAATCAGATACCTCTAATAGTAAAGGTTAGACACTATATACTGCTAACACTTAAACTGGATCTAAAACCAAAGATGATTACGAGGCCTTGGTCCCTTGCTCAGTTTACTTATGCTCTGTTAGTCCACTTAAGGACCTGGAATATTGTTTATCATGTCATGCAAAACTCAGCTGGATGATGACAGGAGGCACAATTTAAAGTGAGTTTTAAAAGAAGAAAAAAAAAAAAAAATCCCTAAAGACTATACCGGGGATGACTAATAGTGCTTAGGTGTTGATTTATAACTGGAGGCAATGCCAAGCTTCACTTGAACTGTGAAACAGAGTCCATATTTTGTTGTAAATGCCAGCCAGCATAAAAGAAGAATTTAAAACATTTACCAGCAGTAAGGATGTCATCAAAAATGGCCTAATCTATCAAGTATGTAGTCAAAAAAAGTGAATGTGTCAGCTAGTCTTGACTCCTAAGGTCTATGTTTTTCTGCCAGTTCTTCATGGCTGGAATATTTTCCTGATGGAAACAGTTGAAGCTTTGCAGTTTGTCTCTCTAAATTAAGATGGGCAAAGCATTTATGCAATCCTGCCCTGTTTATTGTGTTCTGACACTGAGAGGGACTGCATGATTTTACAGGCCTTTTTTCTAGTTTTTTTACTTATATGCTGCTCCTCCGGATCACTAATTTGTCTTCTGACAGTAGAAGCAGCTAGAGTGTCTGTACTACCCATGTAGCCTGTGGGAAGCATATAGAGTGGCTCACAGTTTGTTTTCATTTTATATAAACATTGACCTTCTTGTAGCAAGGAAATAACCTGCAGGGTTGTATTGTACTAATATTACAATGTAATGTACTAATTGTACTAATAGATCAGCTCAAACAAAACTTGAAGGTTGCTGCCTAATTACCTGTTTGATTACTGCAGTTATCTGTAAATAGGTAAATATCCATCTGTGAAGGAGAAGGTGTTTGAAATTAGGTTCCTGGTTCAAGATGCCAGGAAAAGAATCAGCCCTCCATATGGAGGCTTTGCACATTAGTACGCGTACTTGGGCACAACAATATGTTGTGATCACTGTAACTTTTTTTTCAGAAAAACCATAGCTAGCAAAAGTGCCTCATCAGCAAGGGTTATTTATAATGACACTAGACTGGAAGCAGACCTGCAGTAGGGATTCTCCAAGGAGGACTACAATAAGACAATGCTCTTCTACTACTAGCAGCAAAAGGGACGTTTAATTTAAAAGTCAGAGGTTTTTAGAAGACTGGAGAATTCTGTATCTAATTTTAAGTGGTTGATGTAGGAGTAAGCACACAGTGATCTTAACATGTTATGCAGGTATAAGATATTGTGTCTGTTATAACAGCCTGTTGTCACTAAAACAAAATAATGCACTGGAAATTTGCAAGTGAAATACTGAGATCAAATTAATTTCTATAAGAGGTAATGAGCCTTTCCTTGTCAAGTTCACTCACTCCTAATTATAATCCCAGCAGGACAGTAACAAGCTAGACTCAGCAGGTATGTTTTAGATAATGGAAGTTACTAGTCTATACTTCCAGGAAAGAAGAGAGAAGAATTCACTTTGAATTCTTTAATGGAAGTAGAAGAATTATAAATCTAGTAACATTTCAGAGCTGCTTGTCGCTCTCATGGACCAAAGTCAACTTAATATAGTCTGTTTTTTTCCCCCATGTTGTGACTGTCTTTGCATCTATCCTAGATTTAAAGCTCTACATTATAACAAGTTGTAACAAGTGTAAATGCATTTTCCTGGATTAGAATACTGAATTCCCTCAAGAAGACACAAGCTGCATATCACCACTGTGGTATCAGGAATCTTACTTGGCCCTTCTATCCTCCCACCAAACAACTTTGGGATACCTCTTGTTATTAGCAGGTTCTGGAAGCTATAAATGGGGGATGATTATCTTGTAATGAATCCAGTAAAAAGGCTGCCGGTATTCTGAATGGAGGTTAAAGTGATCATACAATGTTCATTCTTTCTTTTATTTCCTTACCATTACTGTCTTGCACTAGTTAAATATTCAGTGTATAATGACTCTTATTAGTGACATTTCTAACTTGTTCCAAGCAGTACTTATCACTATATGTTTAATTCAATTTCAAAATAACTGAAATTAAAAATGCTGATTACAAATCAATCTCTGTCAGCATATGACTTTGGGTACTGGGTAATGCTACCTTTGTCCTGGGTCTTACAAAAATCAATAGAAAGGCCTGAGAACACTTCATTCAGAATTGGACTAGGCCTGTATACATTTCTCCTTTAAAAATCTAAATTCCTTCTATTTAAAACAAGGTAAAATTATATAATCCTTTTTCTCATTCAAGTATTACTAACAATTTAGTACATTTTGGCATTTCAAAATGGTGGGTAAGCTTGTTCAAATTGTGCTTTTATTGGAATAGGAAAAGGTACAGAATGACCCATTATTTTTATTTAATAAAAGTATCCATTAAATGTAACAGTTCTCTTCCCAGGAATTACCTAGCATTATCTAAACCTATGCTATCCAGTAAAATATGCCTTTTACTTTGCATAAGACCCCTGTTATCACAGGTGAATATCTTAATTGCTTTTAATTGGAGACATGATCCAGGTTTGAAGTCACATATAAAACTCCAATTAATTTCAAAGAGTTTTCTGAAACAAATATGTTTAAGTCTGCCTACCTGGCTGACTTATGGCTGTGTCTGGCCTGTAATGCCATGGTAACGACGACTGTTATGTACCACTTCAGTAAGTGGTACATAAAATTCCTTTTCCCTTGACGTTATGAATGCAGACCCACAACACTTTGGGTTGCGTAGCGGTAAATGTTTGCCTGCATTCTACAGCAGTATATGGTTTCTCCTTATCTGAGGCACAGGTAAAATGTTCTCAGTTTAGGACTGCTGAATAAAGAAGGAAACGGAAGGAGAGAGAGTAGGCAAATGAACATTCTGGATCACAGTCCAAACCCACTTGTTTTTTAAACAGTTCCTATTGTTATGATTCAGAAAGAATCCCAATATGGAGGGACAGCTGAAAGGAGCAGAGAGAAATAGCAGTGTAGTAGAGTAAGTTGGGCACTATTTCATCTTTGAATTTGCTCTTGCAAGGGGTAAAATTTACAAAGAAAAAGGGAAAGCCAAGGGAATGACTTGCTGAGGAAAAAATGCATGAAAAGGTGATGAGATCATCAGAATAAATCTTTCAAAGTAGACAGAGTTTAGAAGGGAGCCTGTGGGTTAAGAGTCCAGAGAAAGAAACAAATGGAAAGCAGTTGAAATCTGCACTTATTTCCCAAGTCAGAGAGAGCTCTGCCAAACAGGGATTGCTTTTTTGTAAGATGGCTTGTGAAGAGCATTGTTGTTCAGCTATGCAGGTAGGCATTTGCTTAAAATTAATTTTAAAGAGGAACACATCAATGGATCTTTTGCATTAATATGTTCTACCTGTACTGGCCTGGGCTATGTACATCACAGTAAAGTATAAGGATTCCACTGGGTGAATTAAGGTTGGAATAATCCTATTCAATAATGAATCAAGATGGACTGGCTTTGGCTCGCCTATCTTTAGTGATCCGTTTTACTTAATCTTCACGGTGGCCTCTAGCAAATGGAGAGAGAGGCATCTCTTATTTGTTTCTTTCTTTACTCAATAGTCGTTGTCTAAAATGAATAATCTGAAGACAGCTTGGTTCATTTGCCCTCTGGAAATGTACAGTTCTCTTCAGGGAACTGAAGCGGGGTTGAGGGGATTGAGGTGACCATCTTAGCCTGGAGGAATAAGGTTAAATGATGCAAATAGGCACTAAGAGATCCTACTGCTCATCTTACTTCATCTAAGAAGAAGCTTTAGTATTTTTAAATTTGTTGTTGTTGTTGCAGTTTCACTGACTTCTGCTTCAAAACTCTCTTGGGAGATGTGGTGTTGTGGTTTTCTTGTTGCCAGTGCTTAAAGCATTAGTTTGAACTTATTTAAATTCAGTCAACTTGTTTTGTTATTGAGTCGGTTGTTTTTCCTGCACAAGCTCAGGGGCAGTCATACTACCTTAATTAATCCAGAAAGGAGTGAATGTATTGATCAGTCCAGAATGAGGTGGAAACTTTCTTTGAAATCTGTAAGGTCTATACTTAATTCCACTTAACATCTTGAAAATTTTCGAGATCAGTAGCATGAATGTGTATTATTGTGCTAGATGGGCTCAAAATACATTTTTTCACTCATAAATTTGCTATGTGCTTAAAGATGTGTTAACAATCCTATGATCTAATAAACAGCTCCCGCCGCAGTGATGTGTCTTAGTGATACGTGTAAATGTGTGTTTCCTCAGGGGTGTTTGTGGGTAGTAGCTTCTTCAGTAGCTTTATATTTCTGACTATTGGATAAATCTAGAGTGGATAAATCAGATAAAACTGAGTGTTTTGTTTGAGCTGTGGGGTCAGTCCCTGCACCCTGTTCTATTTATGGCACAAATTGCCTAATTAGCACTCAGGAACACTGTTGTTAGTCTTGCATCCCTACGAAGTTAGGGAGTGAGCTTCCCTGAAGCTTCCAATTACAATGCTGATCCAAGCTATTGGCAAAAACCATTCTCCTAGTTAGGAAGAGGAGTTGGCTGCAGAGCCAGTTTCCTGATGCATTTTTATTTTTATGGGATGTTTAATTCTCTGTACACTGCAGGTCTCAAACAGCAGCAGATAATGTCCCTGTGCTTGTTCCCCCACTCTATGGCACATTGCTTTGAGAAGTTCCCCTTTCACTCCTGAGGGCGAGTGACACTATGTGCAATATGTTATCTTCTTGAGGCTCTCATGGGACTTCTCAGAAGTTGCACTCAAACTTCCAAACACATCAGGCACCTCATGAGCCTTTGCCTCAGGTAGGCGTGTGTTCCCACATTTAGGCTTCTTCCTGCTGTTTCTACTACAGCATTTTGTGAAGATGCATAATTCTTTCCCATCGATAACTCTGCCAAGATAAAAGACAGCAGTTACATGCCTACTTCCAAGCACCTTCCTTGCTTTTAATCACCCCACCAGAATTGCAAAAAAAGTTTAAATATTAACACCTTGCTACAGTGTGTTTGGGTTTTTTAGACTGCAGTCTGCTGTTCCTTTTTGAAAACTAAATGTTAAATTCTGGAAAGAAGCAAAACCAATTTTGCCTTTTGTGCTTGCCTATCTAGACTAGATTTTGAGGAAATTGATACAACTTTCAAAAAATCATCAGAAGGACCTACTTATAGGAATGTTCTTAGCATAAAATAGTTTAGGCTCAGTTGTCCTGGCCATGTCTAGTCCTACAGCCTTTGCTTATGCTTCTGAAACCT
Organism: Phaethon lepturus; assembly: GCF_000687285.1. Classification (NCBI taxonomy): domain Eukaryota; kingdom Metazoa; phylum Chordata; class Aves; order Phaethontiformes; family Phaethontidae; genus Phaethon; species Phaethon lepturus. The sequence goes on along the minus strand of NW_010525539.1, from coordinate 84,510 downwards.
TCACAGGGTCTTAGGTTTTTCCCTTTTCTAGTAACTACAATTTTTAATATCTGTTATTTTAACAATCCCACTTTTGATGTCTTTGTTTGATATTACATTCAGTTCTGTGAAAATTTTCTTTAATACAATCATGTGTTCCCAACTGAGTAAATATTAGAAAATTGGCTAATAGGAAGAGCTAGATGTGGGAATTCCTCAGTACATGTTATCATCAGTGTGATTTGGCAGTGAACAGCAGAGTATGCAAAGACCAGCTATTATCACAACGGCTAGATTTAACTTTACCTCTTTTTGTGACGATACAGATCAAGGTGAGACACTTGAAATGAAATGACAGAGCATTACAAAACTGTTTATTTGTCTGCACCTCAAGTCCTTCTAGACAACCTCCTGGGGATTTTTCATACTAGTTCTTCAGCGTTGACTACAACATCATGGCACCCCCAGAATGAGCAGTGGATTCTTGAAAATTAAGAGTGCTTTGCATCCTGAAACATCCTCCCTCTCAGATCTGTCATATGATTGAGCCCCTCTGTCTAAAAGCCAAGTGGGAAATGGAACAAAGGAAATAATTGTCATTCTATAAAACTTCAGAGAACTACTAAAAAGCCTTTGTAGTTTTTTCTCTCACTCTTTTGTGATGATCTCTTATGCATGACACTTTGAAAACAATGATAGATTATAAATTCATACATAGGTTAAACAAAACCAGCAGTTTGGACAGACTTGATAAATCATTTCTCCTGCGTAAGCCTATAGAGCTGATAAAGGGAATGATAGCCTGAGGCTTACAATATTCAATATGGATAGTTATATCTTTATGTAGAGAATGGCTTCATGTTTAAACTTGGCTCTGCTTCTGAAAGGGCAGAAAGTTTTTCATCTAAAACACTAGACTGCCACTGAGTTCAAAAGAAGACTGTAGTTATCTCTACTGCTGCATCATCTGAAAACACAACTAATACCTTCAGTGTGCTGGTTGAACTCGCTTAACAGGCTTCTTCAGAAAATAGTGTCATGCATTGGAAGTCAGCAGGGAGCAAAAAGGATCAGAGCCTTATCTACTTGAATTATTATATAAGATGTTGAAACCCTGTCCTGATGCATAAAAGCACATTTTAAAGGAATCACCTAGCTATATGATAAATGCAAAGTTTATCCACTCTATTTCTGCAATCTTGTCCCTCCATGTATAAGAGAACGTGCTTTATAACATCCCAAAGAAGGACATATGTTTTCTGTATTTAAGTTCAGGGCAGTAGGCAGGAAGGATCACATTCACAGGTGATTGCCTACACAGGACATTTACTGGTGGACATCAGAATTAGAGTTCTGCTCTAGATTCTTACAGGAGGGTGACAGGGTAATCTGCAAGTGCTGATCAAATTAAGATGCAAGTAAACGAAGGATGCTCAGAAGGAAACACTATATTAATTTGGGGTGAAACACTGAATTAATTGACAGATTATGTCCTCTTTACCTACTTCAGCCTAAAATGTGTTTAGATTTGAATCCTTCTGTTCTTCAAAGTGTCTAGAGTGAAAACCAAATCCAGGAACTGCAACAAGTGATGGTGGGGCACAGCTCTGACAAACCAGTTGAAGTATCACCACAAAAGATTTGACCCATTTTAATGAAAGGCTTCAATTTGTAGTAGAATAACCACTCTTAGACAACTAAATGTGTTATGTATACAATATAAACTGTTAGTTTTTTCTCCCTTAAAATCAGTATTTAGAACATGCAGTATTAGCCACGGTGATATGCACAAGTACACCAAATCCTGTTGACTTAAGCATACAGGAATTCAGTACTTTACGTATCTTTGGTCTATTGATGTGTCTTTAATTAGTGGTGACACTTAATGTATCATGGACTAAATTCTTTCTAAAATCTGCCATCTAGAGTAGGTGCTAAGAACTGCAAATTTTGGTCATAAGCTTTTTGAAAAATGTGTTATTGCTGGGTTTCAAAATAAAAATGTTTAGAGAATGTGGTCTAAAAGTAGTTTGTTAACTGGAGCTAAATCTTAATGCCATGAGTGAAAAGTAATCTGGTTCAATGGGTGAAACAATAAACTTGGTATACATATAACAGAGGCCTTATCTGAAACTTGATGTGAATAAAAGTTCTAACATCCATTTATTTCTGAGGTTTTGGCAGCACATAATGAATATAAGTAATCTCATGGTTTACCATTTATTTGTTACTAAACACTTTTTTTGTACTCTGTAGCAACGTAGCATTTGGTTTCCTCTGAAGTTGAGACTACATTGTCTTAGCTCTAGTATAAATAAGAGTTAGTCCTGGATTTAGAGCTTCCAGTCTGCATTAATGGAAGAGAGAATTGAAGAAACGTGAAGAGGTTTTTAAGGCAGAAAGTTGAGGCTGCTTTTCTACAATCCTCCCCTACCTTGTTGCAGCCTTGTCTATTTAGACTGGTTGGCTCCTTGCAGCAGCGACTGCTTTATTTTCTGTAGAGAACCTCACGCACAGTTGAGTGCTGTCGTGAAAGACTATAGCAGAGCTTGGAAACACAGATTTATTGAATGTCGTGACTTAGTCAAAAAAGCAACTTGTTTTTGCACAGTATTGCTTAGGGATGTCTTTCAATGTACTTTCCAATGGCCTTTTAAAAACGAATGATGCAGTAGACACTGAGGAAATTAGTAGTCATGGAGATGTATTCTACAGATGAACATATGAATCAGACCAGCATATTTGAGTGTTCTTACACATTTTAATGGGCTCAAGATCTGGAGTAGTGACCAAAATATAGGTAGCTCATCCATAGCAGTTTTGTCTGGCAATTTCTCTGCTGTTTTCCTTTGTCGGGCCTTTTGATTTTATGCAAGCATCTGACATTGATTATTCCATGTGGAGGACTGGGGCACTGGAACCTCTTGGGCAGCCCTTCATCACTATATGAAAGCACAGGGAGGTGTGTGAGCTTCATCCAGGTGGACTGTACAGGGCTTTACAAACCAACCTGATACACAGAAGAGAACTTGGCAAAATTATCACTTTCTAAGTAGAAAGGAAAATGTCCTACATAATTAGTACCTGGATAAAGACACCTTTCCTTCTGGAGAGATCTCTGAGACATGTTACAAAACACCTAGAAACTTCACTAATACAGCCAGTTTACTTTGTTAAGCACGAAAGTGATGCTACAGGAATGGGGACAGGGGGAATCATCTTGGCCTTACATTGGTAGAAATATTTCTTTTCCCATACTGGGAGCGTTATCCTGGGATACAATGTTTTAACTTGGGCAGACCAAGCCACTATAATTGTACCGTAATAACTAAAGTAGCAAAACTGCAGTTAAGTACTTAAGCACTTAAAGGTAATTGGAAATTTGCTTTTGATTCCTTTGGAAACTACTTTTTCTCACTTCACCAGCTTTCCAATTGCAAGTCAGGGCAGCTGTAGTCAATTGCAGCCCTTGTGTTGGTACATATGAGGGGCTTCCCACAAGGTTCAGGCTGTAGAGACAGAAACTGAGAATCTCCAGAGGTAAGGATCGCCAGGTTTGTCTTTGTACCTGTACAAAAAAGTGGATGATGCTTGTAGGTGCTATTGAGGTACAGTTAGTATTTAATTTTGAAATTAAGAATGCATTCCTTGACTTCTAGAGTACTTACATTTTGCCCCAAATCTAATGTTATATTTGCTATCGAAATAAAAGAAAATATTTAGGAGCAACTTGCTAGAGGCAGGTTCTGTTTGGTGAATATGGTTTGCTTAAAGACAACAAAAGCCACTGGCAAACCAAAACAGCTTGAGGTCAGTATGTTTTACCCTGCACAAACACGTATATAAGCAAAGTAAAATACAGCAGTCTGGGTTTAAACTGCTTTCAAGCGAGACCCATAAAAAATAGGGTAAATGAAGCAGTTAGCGGCTAAATGGGTTAATTAGGCACAGACTCAAGTATATCTGAGTATCTTTCTCTATGAATTTACAGGAGGGGGAACATTCAGCAAGGAAAAGCCTCAAAAGTTTTTCAAGTGCACAGAACAGACTTGTAATCCTTTCTTACAAATATTTGTACCACATCTTGTATCAAGAATGTATACAAGAATCATTCCTTTCTGGGAGAGAAATCTTTCCTATCATATGTCAGATTAAAATAGCATATCATGACTAGCTCAGTTACCCTAAAGCATGTCAGAATCATGAAAAAGCATGAGTTCCTCTGCTTTTATACTTATCCTTCTCTCTTGTCCTTGCCGGATGATATTTTTATAGCTTGATTTCCACTGAAATTGCTCTTTGAATATACAGCCATCACCTTTTAGACTCAACAGCCGATTAGTTTGCCAGATATAATCAACACAGTGCTTCCCCACAGCAGTCTCACCTTCTGTTCCTTGGACAGCATGTGCTCTTGTATGATGTCCTGGCAGCTGAACCCCGCTGCAGCCAGCTCCCACATCTGCAAATGAGGAAAAGATGTCACTGAAGGGCTGCTGCCACCTGCCTGTGCCACAGTGTTGATAGCCCAATGGCTATTGCTATGGTATGACCCCCAGGGAGAGTGCTGGAATCTGGATTCTACCCCCTCAAATCTGATAACATTGGACGATACAAAAAAAAGACTTTTTTTGCTCCACAGATCTGATGTTTTGTGTACTCAGTTATTGAACCTTCAAAGATTTCAGATTTCAGGTGTGCACTTGGGACCATACCTACTCCTATGTGCCTTGATATACTGAAGGAGACTAACCATCAGACACTGAATGCTGCATTGCACTTGAAGAGCAACATGATTATGAAACGGCCATAACTGGCAGACATAAGTGATCACGTATTTCTAATCCCTTATGGTGAAAGGGGCCTATCTGTCATAGGTCTTAAGGTCCTACAAAAGCCTACAAGTTCTGATTAAAAATCAATGTTTACCTCAGTGTCTCTTAATACAACTGGATGCTTATGCTTTCAATATGAAAATTAATATCCTGGTGAGTCTAGTTAGCTGTGTGAATGAAGCTGACAAATAATAGTAGGTGTGTGAGTGCTAACTTCTAATTTACTGCCAGATCTGGCAAAACTTCTGCCAGAGACCCACCTCTGGGTCTCTGCCAGGACAGAGACCTAGAGCTGCCATGGGCCCGCCTCTTAGGGACTGGTTAGTCAGTCCTACCTTCCTTTGTTTTAGTAACTTAATAGCAAGTTTCTCAAAACAGTGACAGTTTTCCTTGTCCTCTGTCCCCAGTTCATGCACGAAACTTGGTTCTCTGCTGTTATTGATACTACACTGTTTAAGCTACCACAGATGTGACATTATGACTACCCTGATCTAATCTAGTACTAATTAAGAAACTAATAAAGTACTTTATAATCAGTTAGGGGATAGTCAAACAGTACAGGGCAAGAACTCATGTTTGACATACATTAGTCAAACCCTGTATTAACCTCACTTTTCCATAAAAATCAACCAGGAACTAGACTCTTTTAAATGATCCATTTATTTGCTAGAAGAGAGTACACTTTAGGGGCAACTTAAAAGCCATTAATTCCATTTCAAAAAGCATTTCTGACTTAAAAGTTAATGTTGAACTGTTTTATTTAGATAGTTTGTAATGAAAAGATCAACTTCTCTGTTTTAAAGGCATGTTATTTCATTTAATGTCAAAATGAAGTACAGTTAACAAAAACTGTTTAAAAACTAATTCTTCCTTCTTATCTAAAGGAAAAGTCCTGTTAGAGAAATAGATGTAGGGCCAATCTCAGTCAGTGAAGCTCAGCCTTCTTGCAATCAGAAGTCTTCCGGCAATTGGTTTTATTCCAATTGTTTTGTCATTGCAAGTCTATCTTTGCCAGTTAAGTATGTTTGGTATTTACTCCAGAAGTACCTGCCTCCTCAATATTTTCATGCCTGGTAGCAACTTTCAACCCACCTTCCTAGTTCAACTGGCCTGAAAGCTTGGTTATTGAATTAGGAAGACCATGGCCACAAATCCATGTCGATCCAAACTAATTTGGCTTTGTAGTGGGAATACTGACATTTTAATGTAATTCCTACATCGTTTAACAAAAAGATAGCAGATGTCTGCCTGCCTTGACACAGATCAGAGTGAAGTTTCTATCTAATTTATAGTAAACCCATGCATTGTTCAGGTATATTCCTGAAAGTATGATGCCTCAGGCTCAGTATAGGTACTAGGAGTCATTAAGACCAAGGCAAATTCTTTGATATGTCATTGTAAAAAAAATTATGTAAATTTTAAGTAAAAATGCTCATTGAAAAAATACATGATGGGGACTTTGGCTAATAAGAAAGAACAAAGCAACTCTTTTGAGTAGTGGGAGGGTTTTTTTAATTTTTCATTTGGCTTTGAATTTTGAAACTCAGTGATTCACAAGCTTTGCCCATTGGTGCTGAATTTTGAGAAGCGCTATTGCTTTTTCTTTGATGGATCTGATGGCTCCATAAACCATCAACCTTTCTTTAATCCTGTAAAGTGTAAGAGCAAGGGGTAATCAAAACCATATTGCAGTTATTTCTACCTCTGGTTGTCTGGAAATGCACCTGTGCTATTCTGTAGCAGTGACAATACTGAAATAGTGGCCTAAAGGCTAGCTGTGTACGCAATTTTAGAAGATTTAAGAAGCTGAAAGAGAAAATACACTTAAATGCTCTTCATTGACATTAGAATGCCAAACTGGGAAAACAGATTATTTTGTTTAGCAGCTGTCTGACCAACTCCAAGGTTTCAAAGTAGACTCATAAAGCACGGAAAGGCACAAAAGGGGATTTGTAAAGGATAAGGAAAATCACGGGAAAACAATTTTTTAAATAATCCATAAAAATAATAAGATAGTAATATAGGTGTCTGAGAATAGTAAAAGAACTAGGCCTACTGAGGCTTGCCCACTCATTTTAGAACCAAAAATAAAGAAAATTATCCTTCCTCTTTTTGAGCAGTCCTTTTTACAGTGTCCAAAACTTCCTGAGCTCTTTTCACATTGCATCAGTAAAGTTTTCCCTAGCTCCTGTCGCTGTTCTTTTAGTCTATCTTCAAGTTGATTGCACAGCTGCAGGAAAGGTAAGTATTCTATCAGTCTTCTCATGCTGCTACACAGTCTGTCATTTTATTGCCTTTTTGATGAATCTCAACAGCTTTAATTGATTTTAAAAATAGAAGTGACAAAAATAGGACAAAACCAAAAACATACCACCCATTGCTTTTCCTGTATAGTGTATTATAATTGACTTTCAGAGCAGCCAACAGCAATGCTCATGGAAGCAGTGCACCCAGCAATTTCTGAGTTGGAGCCCACTTTGGCAACATGAACAGTTTACCAAGGGGTAAGAGGGGTTTTCTGTTACTCAACCACAAAGAGCTTGACTCAGCGAAGGAACCAAGTTCTGTAGCCTGTGTTATGCAGACTTTTCATAGTTGGTGAATGTGGCGCTCATGTAAGCATGTACAAACAGTAAGGTCGGTAAGAACAATTATCATTTCATCTCCTTTTAACTGCTGAAACTGCTGTAGTTCTTACAAATCCTACATGCATCACTCAGTGGGGTGGGGGAAACCTTTAAATTCCTGGGTTCCATAGCCAGAAGTGATGGAGAATGATGATTGAAATTGGTCAGCCTTTTCCTACTAGCAGCTGCTTCTTTGCCTTGATCTTTGTCTTGTAGATCCAGCATAATTCCCATTACACAGTGGTAAGGTAGGAAGGTTTATAATGAAGAAAAGCCTGTAGTGAATGAAAGAGGAGGGGAAGACGTTTTGAAGTGTCAGTGTCTGAAATTACCAAGATGCGATAACGCTCTGCTTTTGATTTTGCGAACAGTAATGTGGTAAATGGAAATTTGACTAGAACTTCCATCTTGAATTGAAAGTATTTCTGATAAATGGCTGCCTTTATAGCATTGTTCTAGCATGGACCACCTGGATGGTACATGTACAGTGAGAAGTGGTACTGTAGGGCACTGGAATTGATGGCATAACGCACAGTGGGAACAGCATATCATGCCAGTAAACGTCTTCTGAAAGACTGAGCTTGTCTACATGGGAGAGTAATGCAGAAGAAAACATTGTTTCCCCTTTAATTGTGTAGGTAAGTTGTAGTGCTTATTAATAAAATAGTAAGGCACAAAACGTTGTTTTTTGTTGCTCCAGTAATAGCTGCTTTGGGTGTGTTGAGAAGTAGACTTGGACTATCACTTCCTCTTAGCTGATAATTAACTAGGAGGATCATTACAGTTTGGATTAAATTTACCACCCTCAGAAAGCCTTGCAAATAAGATAAATGTGGGTTTGGAAAAGACATTATTGCTCATGAGATGAGGTGGCCTTCTGCAGAAGTTATTGGACTGGGAGCTAAGACCTGACTGCTGAGGCTGCCGCAGGTACAAATTTCTGTTCTTGCTGGGTATGTCACTTTGAGTTTAACCACCCACTTCCCTTCCAATCATTTTGTTTTAGCTATTTATACCTTGGTCTGGCCCCATAGCAAAAATAATCTAATACAGTCCTGTTTGGGCTGTCAGCAAATAAATACCTCTGTCGTGATCTGTGAAGAATGGAGGGTGATCAAAGTGTACCTGTTATAAGCTATTAGATGTAAGTAATCTTCAGGGAAGTTTTGCTTGCTTCCCACTTATACTTCTGGGGCCTGGTAAAGGCCTGGAAGTGTAAAACTGTACAGGAAGTTCTCCTTGTTTCTCAAAATTCTCATAAACTAATACAGAGTTTAAATAAAATCATGAATAAATCTCAGATGCAATGGGAGATGCACATATTTCTGGACCCTACGAAGTCTGGCTAAATTCTCTCTGGCTGGTGTAATTCAGAATAGTGCTGATAAACTTGTGTAATGTGTAGTTTATACTTCATTTCAGATGGATTTCCTTTGATTAGCTTTGAGGCAGAACAAAACAGCAACAAAAATTTCACAAGATGAACAGCAATGTTGAGAACTCTGACAGCTTTTCCCCAGCATGCTGCTTTGATTCATAAGGTTCCTAAGCCAAAAGGCTGTCTTGTTCCGATTCCTGACCCATAGTAATCAACCTAGTTGTCTTTGGACAAGTGTGGAAAGTTCACATTATGCTAAATTCATTCAGGTGATGAGTATGGGCTGATGTACAAAAGAACATTCCCTTAAAGACCATGTTAGGGCCTTGCAAAAGTCCAGTGTGAAGGGTGCTTGAGGGGGTTGATTGCTTTTGCACAGAAGTAATGAGATTTGTAGTACTGATAAGGAGCACGGTGCTTAATTCAGAATACTGTTGCTGAGCATCCTCAGAGGAAGCTAGATAAGCATCAAGCTCCATACTCTGAGTGTGTTTTAGCTGCAAAAGCTGAAGAACTATTTGGCAGATCATGGAGGAACTCGTGGAAGTAAGCAGTTACCTACTTTCAAAATCTCACCAGGCACCTGGTGTGCTAGAGTGCCTGAATAAGTAGTACAAATAATAAGTAGTAGTACAAAAGTAATAATAAAATAGTATAAATAATAATATACTTTAATAATAAAGTAGTACAAAAGAAAGGTGGGGGAAAATTATCCTGAGTCCATGATCCAGCTGACATATCATATTGCCGGGCTGTTTGGAATAGGATGCTGATTCTCAGTCACCGGTATCTAGTGACTGACTAGTTATTTTCCTTAAAGTCTATCTAGATCTAGTAGATGGAGTACTGGACTGTGATACAGGTTCTGTCACTTGCTGCTGCAAGAAACTGAGTATGTCAGCCTTTTGGCACCAATGCTCTACACTCGGTACCTAGGGAAAATACCATCTTTTTGGCATTTACCTTCTTATTGTTTCCAAAGTATTCTGAGATTTAGTGATCAAAGTTCATTGGATTAAAAAATAAATTAAAAATTTAAAAAGTAAATAAAGTAAAAACAAAAAATTAAAAATTAAAAATTTGAGTAACAGGGCTTTACCGTGCGTTGGAATCGGAGAGGAGCAAAGGGCACCTGTTATGTTGGGTTTATGAAGAAAGGCTGTTGATGCCTTTTGTACCATGCATGCAGAAAAATGAGTTGCAATAAGTAGAAAACAGCAGACTCCCTATCTTACTGTAAATATCAGGAACAAAACCCTACATTTGTTTGAGATAGTAGATAGGTTGTAATTGTTAGCTGAGCCAGGACTTCTTCCCTTGATGTATTTTCCTAAAGCACTGTAGTTGAGAAGAACATGTACTTCAAAAGGATCATGGGTAAAGCAAGTCTGAATAATATTTATTATGAATCTACCCTTTTAATTAATGATTGACTTTGATTTTTAAAGAATGCATCTGAACTTCCAAATGCTGAGTATTTATAAACTTTTGTGGATTTGCCCAAATGAACAGATTTCACCTGGGGGTAATTTACAGACTTTGTTTTGATTATACTGTAGTCATATACATATGGTTAATCTGCTGGTTCTAGGACATTATGTCTACTCTGTGTTTTGCTGATTGATTCATTTTAAGGAAGATAATAGAACTATCACCTATATTTTTATTAGTGGAACTTTCAAGAGTCATGGAAATTTAATAAAAAAATTCTTACAGCTGTCTATAAATTCATAAACAATATAATCAAATTATTGTAGCCTGTATTGAATTTCATTGCTGTGTATCATAACAGTCTCAGGGCTCTTCTTCACAGGGCAACTATGACACACTTGTTCAAATGGTAGTTGTGTACAAAAGCCATTTATAGCTTTATTTATTTATACCTCTATTAGAAGTTTTCCATTTAGTCTTTATCAGAATCAAGCTGTTAACAGCCACGTTTGGGTGTGTGCATAAACTTAAATCTGCTAAAAATGTAATAAAAAGGGGTATAAACCTATTCACAAAACTAGACAGATATTGATACACATTGCAGTTTTCAAATCAAGAAAATATTTCTAAAAGAGTTCAAATAACTTTTTTAACCTAAAAAAAACTTTTCATTTTTTTATTTTGAAGCTATTATTTTATAATCTTGCCAAAATAGTCTGGGGATATTCTCTTAAGAGGAAAACAAAGAAAGCTTAAAAGTTGTGAAAGCTATGTTTGGATCAATTGCTTTGGGTTGCTGAAAACAGTCTTTCTTACTTCATTTTATTTTTTTTTTGTTTAGTCAGATGAAATATTAAATTTATATAGCTATTCCCTGCATTTAACTGAAGAATGATAGCTTCAAAATTGTAGGTGAGTTTCATTCACTTTAATTGGGAAAGGACTTAACTGTTTGCTCAAAAGCTTCAGCACCTATTTTGTGCCTTAAGAAAAAAAACCTGCTGAAGGTAAAAGATCAGTCAGGAAGTATGACTTGTGCTTCCCTATCGTGCTTGATTTTATTTATGTAAGTCTTCTTGCTTTCACCAGAATTTATTTCTCTGAACTAGAACAAGTTGTTATAGCTCATTAAAATGTCTAAGTATATAATCTCTCTTGCTGCTTTCTGAGAAGTTCAGTGTCTGCTGCATAAATGAACTCACCTACGCCTCAAGAATGGACAGGATGCAAAAAGTAGCGCAAGATTACAGACTTTAGAAAGAAGACTGGCTGGAGGTGCTTTGCTTCATAATGCCTGCACCAAACTAAAGACAGTTTCTCATGAAGTTATCAGGTGCCAAGTCATTAAACCTTATTTTATTGAGGCAAATAGATTCTTGGGATGCCAAAAATAAATATGAGGCCGGTACATGTTGTTAGAGCGATTTCATAACAAGAGAAGAGAAATGTAAAGAGTGTTTTCCACCAATTCTGTCTGAGAGAATTCCTGCAATCTAAAGAAAGAAAATACTTTGCGTATTCAAGGTACGTACCAGGTCCAGACCAATGAATGCATCAGTGAATTAACTCAAAGTTGAGTGAAAACCTAGTATGTGAGGAATGGGGGTGAAGGAAATGTATTTCTAATTTTCCCTGAAATTGAAATGCTGAGGAAATTTTATTTTGGAAACACCACAACATAGTGCCTCTGGAAGGAGCTATGCCCTCCTTACTGCTGTAGTTGTTCTTCCAATTGACGTTCTCATCAGTGTTATTTCACTTTTTTCTGACCTGTCCTGCCAAGCCACTGAAGCACAGCTAACATATTAGCCATTGCCTTCTTCACTCAGGGACAGCTCAAGCTCATGCATGCTCTGATATTAATATAAATTAAAAATGAATGTCTGCAGGCTTCCATGTCGTTGGAGCTGGGAGGCATAAGAGTAGCCATTGATTCTACGTAAACACTCCCAGCTTACAAGTCTGGAGATGCCTTTGACAAATTATTGCCACCAAAGTGAAGGGAAGCATGGCTTAATTTTTGTTTCTTCTTACTTTCCTCCTCTGTAATCACCTCTGCCAAGGCTGTCTTATCCGTGGAGCTTATACACTCACTTATGAGAAGTAAATCTCTTGCCTTTGGACTAGACCAGTTTTTCTGGATGGCAGATGTGTTTCTGGGGAAGCTGCCTTCACCTGCCACTAACCTATGTGCAAGGGCAAGATCATTACCACCCTTTCCCCACTTCCAGCTTTGCTAGCGGACTACAGTCACTATGCTTAGTACATGCTGTTTGCTGTCTGAGAAGCTTTACATTTGCCAAGTAGCAACTCTGTCCTTAGTTATGGTTAGGCAAACTGTGATTGAGTTTGAATGACAGAACAAAGGAAGGGTGTGTCTAACCCCTCTCATAGCACAGCTATCCTGAGAATACAGGGCTAAGGTGGAAGTTAAGCAGGACCTCATTAAAATATTTACGTCACCTTGCTGCTGGAAGCATGGCAACAAGTATGCATTTCATATGTTAAACCATCAAGTTTCTATCTACTGAGCAGAATTCACTTCCCTGTAGAATATTTCTTTAGAGCCTGTGTGTGGCGCTGCTGCTGCTGCTGCTGCTTATAATCTCCTACTGACACACATGTGATAAGGGCAGACATGTCATTAGGGTGTTTCCTGGAGTCTTATAGCCAAGAGCTGTGAAACTGTGCACAGTGCTTGACTACATTTGTTGGGTTTTTGACAGAATTTGTGTAATTTTCAGGGATGTTGTGTAGAACCTTTTTGCTTTAGACCTTGCATGTATTCAAATCTATGCAAGAGTCTGAAGAAGTATTCAGTCTCATCCCAATCTGAACTATGGCGTTACCAGTATGTGTTAGCAAGAACGACAAACTACCTCAAGAGAAGTCCAGGGCTGGAATTTCATGAGAGCTGGAACTTCAGCCAATTTCTCTGGAGGCAGCTTCCATGGCAAGTACTATGTTTGGCTTGGAAAGAAGGATCTAGGCACCGACCTCAGCCTCCTCTGTA